>NW_026944033.1:351917-482738 GCF_033296635.1 Dichotomopilus funicola
CCTTGTCCACCAATAGGTTGGGTTAACACCCCCCCCCCCCAACAGCTCCGACTGGTACAACGTAGGGAAAATAGGACGCTAGGGTTAGCATTCAGGGCAAATCCGGGAGGAAAGGGTGTTAACCCAACCTATTGGTGGACAAGGGCAGTGCAAGCATGAGTACATACATAATCATCCAGATGTGCCCGACCTTGCTGTAGCCAAAAAAAAGTGGCAGACCAAGTCCTTGGATCACTTACTTTTATAACAAGGTGAAAGAAGTCCAAAAAGAATAAATGAAAAAGGTGAAGGGAGATAAGAAGGAATAAAACAAAAACATGAAAGAGAAAAACGAATAGATCAAAGAAAACAGGAAAAAGTGAAAAAAGACGAAAAAGAGTAAATCAATCAAAATCCATGAAGATTTGATCGAGCGTCAATGGATTGGACTTAAGGTATCTGTTTGAGTCTGCTGCTTTTTTTGGCCAATATTAGTTATATAGTAATGTTACAATACCTGATTTGTCTTTGATATCCGCACCCCCAATGCTTCCCTCATATAACATTGATGCCCTCCTACACTAAATGCAGTTTATCTCAGAAGCTCAGACCAGTTGCGGTAATGTGGCGGTGCTTCTAGCACCCCGCAATCTGATTTGGCCTGGTGCACGCCACCCTGTGGCGCATCCGCCCTCAAAACTGCAATCGTGATAAACCTTAACTACAGAAGGTATTTAGGTACCCCCCACCTACCTAATGAGGGACCTGCAAGCCCTATGAGCGGCTTGACGCACGCTGCCCGCCGACCTCCACCCAAAAGCCACCTCTAAACCGCTTTTTTGGGCCAGACTTTTGCCACGGCCCGAAACCCAATTTTACGGTCGCAACGACCTTTCTTCCCAACTGGTGTTTTCACGCCCTACTGACCGGTTTTTCCTTTCCTTGTTGCGAACCCGGTGTTCCCTTTTCTTTCTTCACGCATCCTTAACGAGGTTAGGGAAGCGTTACTGCGCCGGAAACAAACAATTCACGACGCCAAGAACGCCCCGCACGGAAAAAAGAAGACAACCGGCTTTCCGAAACAGCACACGATCAATATGGCACCCAAGAAAAAGGGGAACAAGAAAGGCGGGGATGACTGGGAGGCGGAGCTTGGTGAAAGCATCGCCCCGGTCGATGCGGGGGCTACCCCCGCCGCTGACGCCGGAGAGGCCGACGACGAGCCGTCCGCGGGCGGCGGTGGTTTGATGAACCTCATGCGCAAGAACAAAGAGAAGCGCAAGAAGAAGGGTCTGGTTGACGAAGACGAGGCTGCCGAGACCGCGGCTGATGCCGTGCCCGAGACACTCACCCTGCCGGACCTCTCGGCCAAGGCGCCCGAGGAGGCGAACCTTGAGGACGAGTTTGCGCTGCCGGAGAAGAAGGGCAAGGGCGGCAAGGGGAAACAGCAGCATCAGCAGAAGGGCGGTGCTGCCGCGAAGGATGAGGATGCCGACGAGTCGGGCAGGGTCTTGACCAAGGCCGAGAAGGAGAAACTGAAGAAGGAGAGAGAGAAGCAGCGGAAGAAGGAGCAGGTAGGATTATGTGTGGAAACGTATAAATCCCGGTTCTGGGCTAATATTGTGTTTCTTTCCATCATAGGCTGCCAAGAAGAAGGCCGGTGGCCCCGCCAAAGCCGAGCCCGCGAAGGCCGCTGCCGCTGAAGAGAAGCCGGAGGCACCCGCTGCTGCTGCCCCCGCTGCCGCTGAAGCCGGCGGTAAGAAGAAGAAGCTCCCCGCCCACCTCCTGGCTCTTCAGAAGCAACAGGAGGAGCTCCGTCGCCAACAAGAGGAGGCTGAGCGCAGGCGCGAGGAGGAGAAGCGTCGGGCAGAGGAGGAGGAGCGTCTCGATGCTGAGGAGAAGAAGCGCAGGGAGGAAGAGAAGGCTCGCAAGAAGCAAAAGGAAAAGGAGCGCATTGAACAGCTTAAGCGTGAGGGCAAGTATATGACCAAGGCCCAGAAAGAGGAGAAGGCCCGCAACGAGCGCAAGCTCCAACAGATGATTGCGGCGGGTATCAAGGTTGGCGGGCTGGAAGGTGATGAGGGGGAGAAAGAGAAGGAAAAGGAGAAAGAGAGGAAAAAGCCCGAGGTGAGGAAGCGGGGCGGGAAGGCCAAGGTACGCACATCACATATCGACTGGCTTGTCTTTTTGAATGTGCGAGTACTAACTCAACCTCTTTCACAATAGATTGACGAAGAAAAGGCACTGGAAGAGGCGGCTGAGCGCGCGAGGCTGCAAGCCGAGGCTGCTGCTAAGGAAGCTGAGGAGAAGGCTCGCGCCGAGAGGGAGAAGGCGGAGGCAGAGGCTGCGGCCGCGGCGGCTGCTGCGGAGGAGGACAGCGTGGAGGACGATTGGGAAGCGGCGGCCGCGTCAGACAAAGAAGATGTGAAGGATAGCTGGGATGCTGACTCCGAGGATGAGGCGGAAAAGAAGGCCAAATCCGCCAAGCCCCAAAATGAGGAGGATGAGGATGAGGACGAGGACGACGAAGACGACTCCGACGAGGATTCCGAGGAAGATGAAAAGGCCACTCAGGCCCGGCTTGCGGAGATCCAGAGAAAGAAGGAGGCGGCCGAGCGCCGTGAGAAGGCCCACCAGGCTGCTCTCGCTGCCCGGTCCAAGGACAACCTGCGCTCTCCTATTTGCTGTATTCTTGGGCACGTCGATACCGGAAAGACCAAGCTGCTCGACAAGATCCGTCAAACCAACGTCCAGGAGGGCGAAGCCGGTGGTATCACTCAGCAGATCGGTGCGACGTACTTCCCCGTCGAGGCCATCAAGCAGAAGACGGCCGTGGTCAACCCCGACGGCAAGTTCGAGTTCAAGGTCCCCGGTCTCCTCATTATCGATACCCCAGGGCACGAGTCTTTCTCCAACCTCCGGTCTCGTGGCTCCTCGCTCTGCAACATTGCGATCTTGGTTGTCGACATCATGCACGGTCTCGAGCCCCAGACACTCGAGTCCATGAAGATGCTGCGTGACCGTAAGACGCCTTTCATTGTCGCGCTCAACAAGATCGATCGTCTGTACGGCTGGAAGAAGATCGACAACAATGGTTTCCGGGAGTCGTTGGCACTGCAGAACAAAGCTGTGCAAAACGAGTTCAAGAACCGTTTGGAGGAAACCAAGCTCGCCTTTGCCGAGCAGGGTTTCAACTCGGAGCTCTTCTACGAGAACAAGTCGATGGCCCGCTACGTCTCGTTGGTGCCCACTTCAGCCCACACCGGCGAGGGTATCCCCGACATGCTCAAGCTTATCGTCCAGCTCACCCAGGAGCGTATGGTTGGCTCGCTCATGTACCTCTCCGAGGTCCAGGCCACCGTTCTCGAAGTCAAGGCCATTGAAGGTTTTGGTATGACCATCGATGTTATCCTGTCTAACGGTATCTTGCGCGAAGGCGACCGCATTATCCTCTGCGGAACAGAAGGCGTCATCAAAACGAACATCAGAGCCCTCCTCACGCCCGCTCCACTCAAGGAACTGCGTCTCAAATCCCAGTACGTGCACAACAAGGAGGTCAAGGCCGCCCTTGGTGTCAAGATCAGCGCACCCGGCCTCGAAGGCGCCATCGCCGGTTCCCGCATGTTGGTTGTCGGCCCCGACGACGACGAGTCGGATCTCGAAGACGAAGTCGAGTCCGACCTTGCCAGCCTGTTCAGCCGCGTCGAGAAGTCTGGCCGCGGTGTCAGCGTGCAGGCATCAACGCTCGGTTCGCTCGAGGCCCTGCTGGATTTCCTCAAGGTGTCCAAGATCCCCGTTGCCAACGTCGGCATCGGCCCCGTGTACAAACGCGACGTCATGCAGTGCGGTATCATGCTGGAGAAAGCGGCTGATTTCGCCGTCATGCTGTGTTTCGACGTCAAGGTCGATAAGGAGGCGCAGTCGTACGCCGACGAGCAGGGCATTAAGATCTTCACGGCCGACATCATCTACCACCTCTTCGACCAGTTCACCAAGCACATCCATGAACAGAACGAGAAGAAGAAAGAAGAGTCCAAGATGCTGGCCGTCTTCCCCTGCGTGCTCAACCCCGTCGCCGTCTTCAACAAGACTAACCCCATTGTTGTGGGCGTGGATGTCGTTGAAGGCTCGCTGCGCATCAACACCCCGATTTCCGTTGTCAAGCCCAACCCTTTGACCGGTCTAAAGGAGATCATCCCCATCGGCAGAGTGTACGTGCCCCCTTTCACAATCCCTATTAATCCAAGGTAACAGCCCGCGCTAACAATCCTTCACCCAATAGTACTTCCATTGAGCGTGAGCACAAGCAGATTCCCATCTGCAAGAAGGGCCAGCCGTCAGTGGCCGTCAAGATTGAGATGGGCGGGCACCAGCCAACATATGGCCGCCAACTTGAAGAGAAAGACGTGCTGTACTCGCAGATCTCGCGTGCCAGTATTGACACCCTCAAGCAGTTCTACCGCGCCGATGTGACCAACGACGAGTGGCAGCTCATCATCAAGCTCAAGCCCATGTTCGATGTTGCGTAAGAGTTCGATATCACAGCGGCAAGCCCAGTTTCAAGGCGGGCACTGTTCTTGTTGCTCACAGAGTAGCTAGGATGGTGAGCAGAGAGGTGGGAGTCGGGTGAGTTGGCACAGAGTTTAAAAGAGGCCAGCTAGATTGGGTAGCTGGGAAGTAAGGCTCATTCCAAGCACGGCAGTGAAGTAAGGAAGGAAACAAAGAACTGATGGCCCCGGAAAAGGAATCACGAAAAGCTCAGGAATCTTTTCGTCTGCCACGTTTCGCATTCGATGTGTTCAAAATTTCGAAGCATGTGTGTGGGGAGGAAGAATCAAAGGATGATTGAAGTGAGCGGGGCTGAAGGAGCGAATATGGTGGTGCTAGTGGTTGCAGTTTGTCGCCGAGTATTTGTTGTTATACCTGCGGCTAGCATCATCTAGTTGCTTGTTGTACTAAGTCACGTACTCTATGCGTCCGCAAGTTTGATGATATCCGTGAACCACTCGACTTCGACCACCTGATACTGGTGTGCGATTGTTATTATGTTTTCCCTGAATGATAGGGTATCCAGGGTGACCGAATTACCTTTCAGCGATGAGGGTATTGATGGTATCTTACTGCTGCTACCCACCTCACAACGAACTCGGGTCTCCAGAGGAGATAGGGAGGGATATGAAGCGCATACTGTTAAGAGGAGGTGAATCTAATTTGAATCAATTCACGCAGCGAAAGTAGCCCGAGTCCCCCAATCCTACCCAGCCATCTACGTATTCCATCTAGCGACTCGTTCCATTTCCTGTCAGTTACATTCCTTTATCATCGACGTCGTTCATCATCAGCAATGTCTCCCCGCCTCCGCGCCTTACGACCGTGACCATCAACGCTGCTGGCACACAACGCTCCGTTCTGCAAACAGAAATAGGTCGTGTAAGACGCCCAATAGTTACATGCCTTCGCTTCGTATTCCTATGAGAAGAGAACCCATCTATCAAAAGACCGCCCAGTGAATGGCTTTTTTGAGCTGCCTTCACATTCCACGCCCGGGAGAGAGAATTAGACACAAAGAGAAAAGACCAGAGAAACCGGAAAAGGGCATCAAGAGATTAATTCTTTTGTATCGTCTTGCTCCTTTTACGGGTCGCCAGCCTCCTCAACCTCGGCCTTCGGTGCGTCGGCGTCAGTCATATCCTCGTCCTTCGAGCCCCCGTTAGCAGCCTCCTGTTGAGCTTTCTCGGCAGCCTCAGCCGCCCGACGGGCCTCGGCTTCGGCGGCCTTCTTTGCCCGCTCGGCTTCAAGCTTGGCCTGTACTGCCTGGCGCTCCGCCTCAACCTTCTCAAAGTGGCGCTGGACGACTGGGCCGGCCAGGGCGCGGATCTCATCCATCTTTGCAATGTAGACAGCCTTGGTGGTGTCCTCGCCCTCCTCGTAGAGCCAATCCTGATGGCAGTGTCAGCGTCGTCCCCTTTTAGATAATCAAAGGGAAGGGAAGAAGGAAAAGAACACATACCTCGGAGGCCATGAGCTTCTCACGGATCTTCTCCTTCTCCTCGTCGCTGGCGAGACCGGCGTATTGGTCATCTAGCTTGTTGCGGAGGTCGTAGATGTACGTCTCGAGCTCATTCTTCTTCTCCTCGGTGTCGGCAACAAGCTTGTCTTCCATGACCATGGAAGCTTCCTTCTCGGTGACGGCATTCTTCGCGGAGATCTCGAGGGACTGGGTGGCGCTGACGATGGGCAGTTCGCCCTTGCGAACCTGCTTCTTGACCTTGCGAGTCTTGGGCTTCTCGTCCTTGGAATCCGTATCCATGGCCTTTTGGGGTGACTCAGGGGTTAGTTGTATTCCTGTAATTATATTCGACATGCCCCCGAGACCACCAGGGCCAGTGGGGGCCAGTTCATTCGTCTTGCGGCGTTTCACGGTCCGCCGAGACGAATCCCTGGTTTCTCCCACTTCACTCTCCCCTGCGGCCTCCATCGAGGGGGCATTTCCAGACTGCATAAAAATACTCACATCAGCCTCCTTCTTCTCACCGTTCTCCTCCTTGATCTCCTCTTCGACTTCTTGATCCTCAACATAGTAACCGCTCTCAACGTTCAAAACGCCGTGAATGTTAACGCGAGCCTTAAGCTTGCAGATCATGAACTCCTCGGGGCCACCGGTCGGCTTGACGCCCTTGACAGAAAAGCGGCCGATGAAAGGGGATGTCTTGCCCGGCAGGCCTTCGGGCTTGGCGTATCTAGCCTCCAAGTCGAACGGCTGCTTGCGGTAGAAGGTGAGGATCTTAGTCGACGGCATCACATTGCCCTTGTTAAACACGGTGAGGCTGGTGTCCTCATCGGGAATGTCGGCATCCTTCTCCCAGGCAAATTCAATCGGGTAGCTAATGATATCCTGGACGGCGAAATCGCGGACCTTGAAGACGGGAGACAAAATCGCACAGCTGAAGGCGCAACCTCGTGCAATGGCCTCGTCTTGGTTGAGGGTGAAAGAGAGCTGCTTGCCAAAGAAAGCTGTGATGCGCTCCTTGATGGCTGGCACACGGCTACCGCCACCCACCACTTCAATGATGTCAATGTCCTCCTTGTTCAACTTGGCTTCAGCAAGAGCCTGCTCTAGAATGGCGTTGACACGGCCGAACAGAGGCTCAACCAAAGCTTCAAACTCCTGACGGGTGATCATAGCACGGACATCAACGTCGTTCATGAGCGACTCGATGTTAAGGGGCCCCTGCTGGTTGGCAGAGAGGACCTTCTTGAGCTTTTCGGCCGCGGCGTAGACGCGAGTCAGGGCCTTGGGGTTGGTGAAGATGTCGATCTTGTACTTGCCGAGAAATTCCTTCTGGAGGTGCTCGACGATGGCGCGATCGAAGTCACGACCACCAAAGTGGCGATCATAGGCGTTGCCCTTGACGGCGAGCTCACCTTTCTTGAACTCGACGATGGAGCAGCTGTAGTCACTATACCCGACATCGACAAAAGCAACGCGGCGCGGTTTCTCGTCGGCGGCAGGAAGGTCAAGCTTCGTGATACCGTAACCAAGAGCGGCAGCTGTTGTATCGTTGATGAGGCGAAGGAGACGGAGGCCGGCAATCTCAGCGGCATCGATAAGGGCCCGGCGCTGCGCATCGGTGAACCAGGTGGGTACGCTCATGACAATATCTTGTACGTCGAGCTTTAGCTCAGCAGCAGTGGTCTGCTTGATCTTGCTGAGGAACATAGCGACAAGTTGTGTCGCGGTGAACTGCTCCTTCTGGCCGAGGTAGTTCACCTCAGCACCGACCTGGCCGTTAATATCGACCAGCTGCGCGGACACATACTTCTGCTCGATCTGGACATCGGGATCCTTGAACGAGCGCCCCACGAGACGCTTCAGGCAGCCAACTGTGTTCTTCAGGTTGGAGATCTCCTGCGTCTTTGCGGGCTCACCGAGATAACGAGACTTGGGCCCGAAACCAACAAGGGACCTGTGGAAGAAAGCTCGTGTTAGTTACAGATGCAAGAATCGCGTGCCGGGGTTGAAGTGCGACGCATGTTATGGTACTTACGGGGTCGCCCGGTTGGAAACTTCGTTGGTGATCTGTAAGATGCGAAAAGCCAGTCAGTCAGCATTTGTTCCCTTATCCTTTGCCCGCCACCCCTTTTGTATTTCCGGCGCATCGCTCGACTTGACAGGGAGGGTTGGCGCGGCGGCGGGCTGGTTTGTATGGCTTTTAACGTACCACATCGACACCCCGATTCCTCGCGACGGCGATGACGGTGTTGAGCGAGCCGAAATCGACACCTAGGGCACAAGCACAGGCGAGTCAGCACACTAACTCCTCGAGACACGGAGGTCGCAAAATAGGCCAGGCGTTGCTACTTACCGACGACACTCATGTTGGGCGGGAAATGAGGGGCACTACCGAGGCCGGATTTGCCGTGTAAATAAATGGATCGTGGGGAGGGACAAGTACGCAAATCCCAAGATGCGAGCAGCAGGAAATAGGCTCACCAGTGAAGTTACAGGCCGGATGTCTAAGTGACGGGATGGTGAATCTGCGCAGATATGGTTGTCTGGCAGTCAATATATCGGAAGGCTGTGAAGGATGGATCCTGTAGGTATCGCAGGAGCAACAGGGAGGAAGGTAAGGCAGGTACAAAGATGGCAGGTAAAAGCAGAAAAAAAAATCAAACCTCAGTGCCCGACTTCCAGCGCTCAGAGGGGCGAGATGGGCTCCCCTCCACAGCACCTTATGGGGCCTCCCATTAGCCCCACACCAGGGGGGTTGACGCCTAAGCCAAGACCGGCAGAACCTGGGAGAAGCTTCGAGACTGACCTCGCACAGAAAGATGGAGTAATGGGATTCCTTCGGCGCATATGATTGTTTTGTGTTTTGGATTAGCGCCCGAAGTCATTCTTTGTGCACTTTTCTGATAATGGAGAAACAAAGCGTCCAAAAAATGGGAAGTCGGAACTGCATCTTTCGTCCCTTCTCCTTATCTAGTCAATCCGAGAAAGTCTCAATATGGCATTAAGTCGTGATGAATTTCATCTTCAGAAGCTCGAGCGAGGGGTTGAACTGCGACCAACGGCGATAACGCTTATCGGAATTTTCACACCCCCGTGTATTTATCACCCCACCTCTGCCCACACCGCCGACAAGCTGCCGTGTTTTGCCAAGCACAGCCCCTCGACTTTGTGACTTTTGAATGCCCCATGAGCCCCGCCATGTTCAAAGAATTCTGAAGTTGAGGCAAAAGGATTTATCATGGATATTCCCAACCCGGAACAGGCCGTTCTTGAATCAGTCGGTTCAGCAGTTTGCCTCATATCTCATCATCTGACAACCACAAAACTGGTACTACACAACAAAGCAACAAAGGGATGATTCCTACCTCGTAATTCGAAGAACCTAACCCGCCGGATGAATTTGTCCCAGAAATTTGGGTGAAACTAAATAAGTGCCAGACTTTTTTGTTCGTAGTGCCCAATTGCACCCATGCCCAGACTTGCAGACCCACGGCTGTTGGACCCAATACGTAATGTAATACCTAGCTGGCCAAGGCGATTTCAAGGACTGTAGGACTCATTGTCAGTTCACTTCAGGTTGTGTGGTTTCCACATCGGGCTGTGTGATTTCGAAAAGGAAGAAAGAAAGAAAAGAAGAAAGAGAGAATTGTGATCCAGAATTGGGCAAATGACGGTGCCGGCTTTGTCTGCCCCATGTGATAGTGATTGTCAATTTGCCGTTTCAGGTCATTTCGTATTAAGTCCTAACAAACTTTGGGAACAACCTCTCTTCAATGACTCTCAATTTTAGAGGAAAATAATAAATTTCATATCGTGCAGACAGGTATCATGTACTTCTCCCAACCGCTATATACCAAAAATTATCACATCATTCATTACGCCATGCGTTTTTGATCATCCCAACTCATAACCAAGTAAATCCCAATCCCCCCGCCACTCTCGGCTCTCAAGGTCCCTTTCTCGGCGAAGACTGACCGCTACCGCTTCTTTGCCCCTGGCCCTGCATATGCGCTTGGGAGCCATGGGAATCATCAATATCCGCCTCCACCTCATCCCTCGTCACAGGCCTCGTCCAGCTAGCCCTGCCCAACGGACTCCTCCCCGCGACACCCATCATAGTCGTGGCCGCCGGGGGCGGCGGGACAAGAGAAGGCCGTCCGCCTGCACTGCTCCCCGCTAGGAGGTCGATGGCGGATGTCGATCCTGGGTGGCCGTGTTGCGGCTGCTGCTGCTGCAGGGACTGCTGCTCGGTTGTCTCAAAGCCAGATCCGGATCCAGATCTTGGTCCGAGCCTAGATCTCGATCTCGACCGAGACCGAGATTCAGAAGCGGCAGCGGTGTCGACAGGAGCAGGATCGGAAGTACTGCCAGCACCAGCGGCACCAGTAGCCCCGAAAGAAGGCGTCCCAACCGGACTCGCAGCCGCTGTGCTTCCCCCAGCACTCACACTCCCCCCTCCTACACCTTCATCCCCAACCTCTACTACATACCCGCCCTGGCCTTGGAACGGCGGCCGTTGAGTCCCCTGAACGCCCCTCCAGGTGCGGCTCTCCCGCATGGCCAGTAGACTACTGATATGTCCAGCCTGGGCGAGCTCATACTTGCGGCGGTCTTCTTCTCCCATGATGCTTTCGACGCGATGGGGCATGTAGACCGATACGTTGCTACCGTTGATGTTGTTATCATGAGCTGATGTGTGATAGAAACTGTCAAAAGAGTCGCGCTGAACTTGGACGCCTTGGAACTGGTGATGGTGGTGGAGCGGGGTCGAGGTACGCCGGTTGAATTGCGTGTTGGCATCCGTAACGGGAGAGCGCAGGCTGTTGCCACCGCCCATATCGATGTCATCGAGATCCGTGTAGGGCGACGGAAGGGTGAAAACGGATTCTTCTGCGTCGGGGTGGTGGTACCAGCCAGAAGCGGTACGTTCAGGCGCAGCGAAACGGCCGTCAATTTTGTCGGGCGGAAAAAGGGGCACACCGGGGCCAGAACTGGTCCCAGCGCTAAAGCCGAAGCTGAAGGCGTCGTGACCGGTACTATCGGCAGTGTCGGTGCGTACCGGCCTTGTACGCTTTCGCTTCTTGCGCGTTTTCTCTTGAGCGGCGTCATCACCTTCCTCGTCGTCATCCTCGGCAGCGGCAAGTTCGAGCTCAGCACGTTCCTGAGCGGCGGGGATAAAAGATTCCGGGACGATGTTGAGGACATCGCCGGCTTCTTCGGCCTTTTCGATGGCCTCTTGTGCGGTGGTGGTGGAATCGGCCGCAGCGGCATCCGCACGTGGGCCACCCCAAGTACGCTGACCGGCCGTGAAGATGCCGTAGACCATGTAGTACCAGTTGAAGAAAGGGTTGAGGATAAACATCATGGGGTATAGCCATATCTTGAAGCGGCGCAACTTCGTACCAAAGTAGATCATCAGCAGCCAGTTAAGCCCCAGAGAGATGGCGATGAAGCCGACGGGTAGGTCGTTGATGCCCTTGGATGTCGTCATCAGGGCCATCACCATGATGAAGAAGAGTAGGGCGGTAGTTCGGATGGTGTTTTGCATGAACCGGACCAACACCAAGACCGGATACCGCTTCCACAACCGCCAGTCTGTCAACATGCACACTTCGTTCGTGATAAACCCTAAGAACCACCGGCGACGCTGCTTGATGAGCGAGCGCATCGTCTGGACAGCCTCGGTCTTGCAGAACGCCGATGTGCACATCTGGATCTGATACCGCTTCTTGGCCCCAATCATGAACAGATGGGTCAGCCAGCGGTCCTCGCCCAAGTGGCTCTTCGCAAAGTCGAACAGGTCCTCGCACTGCTCGGCTTTGTCGGCAAAGTAGTACTTGGCCATGCGCCGGAAGGCCGAGAAGCGCAGCATGGTAAGCGCGCCCGGCAGGCAGGTCACCGCGCCGCAACCCGATTCAACCGTCCGCTCAAACAGCTGGCCGTGGACATACTCCATATCCTGAAGGAGCGTAATGAGGCTGTGTTTCTGGGTGGTCGACGTGATCACGCCCGTCATGGCGAGCATGTCCCGGCGATTGCCCGGGCTGAGCTCCATATCATAGACAAAGTTCTGCAGGCAGACCCGGTCAAGGATGCAGTCCGAATCGATGAACAAGATGAAGAGATTGTCGTTCCTGCGGAGGTAGTTATGGTAGACCTTGTCGATCAGTTTGAACGTCATCTTCTGGCAATGCCTCTTGCCGCCGTGGGGGAACCTCGAGACTGTGATCCGCGCGCCCCGGTACGCTACGTCGATACTCTTCGGGTACGACTCTAGCGTCAGGGGGACTCCGACCTTTTCGATGGTGTTTAGGTACAACTCGTCTTCCTGATCGCCGTCGAACGATAAAAAGACGTGGATGCAAGAGGGCGGGTAGTCGCAGTCGACGACCGAGTTAATGGCGGTAAGGAGCACTTCGGGCTCTTCCTTGTAGCACGGCATAACAATGACCACCTTGGGGGCTGACACCTCGTCGAGGACCTGCTTGATGCGTTTTGTTCGCCCAAGGTGGTGCGTGACGATTTGGTAGATGCAGAAGAGCCAGGGGATGGTCAACAGACCGGCAAAACTCCAAAACGCAAACCACTGGAGGAATTGGACCATAAACTCAGGCCAAACCCGGGCGATGACGCTTGGGAGCGGTAGTGTCACGACCATAATAGGAAGGAATATAAGCCTGTCGACGGTGTCAGTAGTGCCTAGCTCGCTCACCCGCTCACTAGTCCGTAGAGACCGACACTCACCTCAACAGTGTAAATGCAAGCCCGATGAATATGGCCAACACCCTCACCGTCCAGTGCTCAGCCTTGACAAAAACCTTCCATAGGCAGTATAGAAAAGCGGCAATCCAGAGGAACCACTCAAGCAAGGCTGCAAGCATCACCAACCCCACGATGGAAGTGTAGACGATCTAAGCTTGTAGGTAAGCAACTCAACCCCATGTTTGTCTCCATAACAACAGCCAGACAGATCCAACTCACATCGCTGACCGGCCATAGCTCTTCCGTATCCCCCGCCATGCTGAACGAATGACAGGCCGACTGAAAAACGAAAGATTCAAAACGATGGCATCAACCTGGAATCCAAACGGTCTCCAAAGCCCGGGACACCGCGTGGTTGTTTAAAGAACAGCACCGAGCCCAAGGAAAAGGGAAGTCGATGCAAAGCTAGAGTGGCGGCCGTTGTGTAAGTCAAACAGACCTGAAGAAAGAACTAAGCCTCGCTCCCCGGCGTTCTGGACCTGTGGAACGCCCGTATAAAGAGAATGGTCGGCGGCAGGACGCACAAGCGAGCGGGTGCTTGCAGGGCGGTCGTTCGTGGCCCAGCCAAATCAACGGCCGGGGTTCCCAAGACGTTTGTGTGCCACTGGAGCAACAGGCAAGAGGGAGGATGACGAAGGAGGCCCAGCCCAGCTCGTGCTCAGGCAGAAAGGAGAAGGTGAAGAGTACACAGAAGGTAGTGCTGGTTTGGACTCGGTTCCGGGAAAGGCCGTCGTCCGTGTGTTTCCCGTGTTTCGTGCTGCTCGTTCCCCAGAACGGCCTATTCCAGGAAATCGATGGTCTGCTGGGCCCCAGGCTGTGTGACCAAAACGTTGCTTTGTCCTACGAACGTGGATACGCCTGATGTGATGGTAAACGGGCCGGGAAGGGCGGAAGGTAGCGAAGGAAAAAGGAACAAAGAAAGAAAGCGAGTGGTGGGTGGATGGGTGCAGAGCCGGGGGGTGTGAGTGTGAGGTTGGAAGAAACCCGTTTGTCAAGCATAACAGCCGATAGACGGGGACGGGAGGGAATAAAAATAATCATTTAAAAACAGGAGAAACACAACATCTGCATTGATCCCCCATCACACTCGCTCGCCCGCATCCCGAGCCGCTCCCGCAGCCCACAGCCTGCAGCCGCCAACAGGATGGTACCTGGCCAGGAGGTCGCCCAGCACGCGTGCAAAGTGGAAAATCATGGGACAGCCAAAAAACCTCTCCCGTGCCTTCTTTTCCCGTCCCTCGCGCCAGGCCACCAAACGCACGGTCAAGTGGGGAGGGGGCCAGAAGCCATGTCGCCATGGAGCCGGGCATGTCGTCGCTTCCCCCCTCATGAACCCATGGCCACGACAGCGCCGATCAGCGCCAAAAGGAACAACACGACTGCAACATTCGGCCGGGCCGGCCACCAGACCGAGACCCAAGCGCAGTGGGCCAGAGCGGTTGAGCGGCAGAGTTGTGCAATATAATTTCAGCAAATTGAAGTAACACAGTTTAGCCGGGCTGCCTTGTTTGGTATTGGAAAGTCTGGGGGAAAGGAATGGTAAGGCAACACAAGGCTGGTTTTCATTGACCTCGCTTCCACACTTGTGTGGTTCTTCATATCCAGGTTTGCCTCTCTCTTTCGGCAAGACAGACGGGTAACTGTAAAATTACTCAACTTGCATTTTTTTTCGCCCACCCCCGCTCCTTTTCTTTCCCGATTGGCAGGTTTGTTGTGCCTGGGTTCTGCTCGGCCTTTCCAGTGGTGAGGAAAGAGACACGCAGTCTGCAGCCAACAAAGTCCAGCCTCCCATGGATTTGTTGTGGACTTGAAATGATCGACCGATCCGATGTCGATTTGGGAGATCTGGCGGCCCCGCTTGTCTCATTCCAACACAGCTTGCGCGCGGGTAACGTCGCGCTTTCGGTCCAGTGCTGCACTGCTGTCCAAGCATTTGAGCATGGGATGGTCATTTTCAGCTGAGTCTGTTAAAAATGTCTTAACCTGAAAGTTCCAGAAGTTGTGTTCCTACGAGTCATCTTTCGGAGAGAAAACTGCCTGAAACATACCAACGCAGACACGGCGTTACGCCCCCATCGAAAGATTCCCTCTTTCCAGGTTCCCAAGCCGAGGAAGTTTGGGACAGCCTCCCACAAACCATGACCAAAAAAGGATAGAGCCCAGCACTTGACTTCCCTTTTCAGGGTGAACCGCCTAGGCGTTGGGAAGAAAAGCAGCCAGATGGGACCACCCATCACATCCATCTGCGGTCCGAAAAAACTATGAACAAGGAGAAAGTGTCTCACCGACTAGCCGCGATGATTTTAGACATGCACTCGGTAACGCCACGCGCGCGGCAACGGATGAGTCGACCGAAATATCTTCCGCGAGCTGATTGTGAGGTAAAGGTGTTAGTGAAGAAACAAAAATAAATCAAGAGGCGAACAAGCGACGGGCCCGCGCCAAGCAGCTGAAGCGCAAGCGGGCCGGAGGACGACGGCTGTGATGCTTGGCTCCCGCAGAGTTCCAGCTTTCGTTGACGTTAGGTAGGAATGCCAGATTCTCTCTGCCGCACCTGCATGGCTCTCTTTGCAGGAGTTCAGGGCGATGAGAGAAAAAGGAAGTTGGGATCAATAATGGGATAGAAAAGGGATCGGAACGCCAAGACACCGATGCTTGACTCATCCGACCGGCCCAGTAAAGTCGTGTCAACGCCCCCGGGCGTCTGCCTCCTCCGTCCCGTGAAAATCTCACAATAAAAAGAGTGATTTATGCTGAGCTAGAATCTAGTTCCTAATATGTTAGTGTAAACGAAGTACCCGGATAATAGTAACTAACAAGGTGTTCATTAGTGTGTTTAAGAGTCCTACAAGGTATATAGAGATCTTTGCAGAGTACAATGTTGTCTCTCAAGCCAGATGGATCAAGAGAGTGAGTGTAAGACAACGCCTGAATGGGTAATTGAGCAACGACTTAGCTGCTCAACTATACGTTATACCTAACGTTCCCGGTTTCCGCTTTGTCTTCTGGATGACTTCTAATCTGCTTGGCGAGTGTCCCATCGCAGAACGACGGAAGCAATTTAGCGTGATTTGACGAAAAGTTTAAAACTATGTCAACAGGTCGGGAACTCGACACTCGAGGTCATCCTTGACATTGCAATGTTGATGAGCTATGGAGAGCGCCCTTGCTCTCGCTTAGCCAATACCCAGGTTAAACTTCCATGGCTTGGCTTATGGAAATGCTGCTGAGTCTGTTACATCTTTGAAGATGGGTTGATCACAAATTCAGATCTACCTTTTCGACCGCCTGTCACCCACCGCTCTCCCGAACCCGGGCGACCCTTTCTGAGCACAGGGCGAAGCATGGCACAGAGTTACTCCGTACAGAAGCCTAGATCGGCGCCGACAGGCTTGCAGCAAGCCGGCAGGGCTGGGCGCAACAGCGACAGGAACGTGGGGGCCGCCCAACAGATGGGGGTGAGGCGAGCGAAAAGCGAGACAGAACTGGTGGACTCCCCGTCCATATAACTATATCGCTGGCAGCAACAAAACCCACAACTCCCCTCACAGCCATCAAGGACTCCTCTGTATCGCGTAATGGGTTTGTCGAATCGTCATTCGGGCGTTCAGGTTGACAATCCAATACCTAGAACCTTGCTCTTTTAGGCGTCTCCCCGACCTGCCCTTGGGGCTTGTCACTGTCACGGTCGCAGCGTCGGTCTCCCTGTCACTAAAGCCCCTGTCAACTGCACCTGCATGCCAGGGAACCAGACGTGCCAGACAACCTGGTCCTGTGCTGTGGTCCTGTGGAGCAAGTGAATGGATTGATGGCGAGAGCGAAGAAAAAAGAAGGGAAAAAAAAGAGGGGCGCGGCAGATCTCCCGCTGCGAGCGGGGTGGCACTCGTGGTGGGCTGGGGGAGCAGTGGGGCCGCAGCTGTCCTGGGGGTTCCGTCCGGTGCCGGTCAAGGGGACGGGAAGAAGGAAAAAAAAGACAAAGAAAAGAAAAAGGCGAAAGGACGGGGCAGTCTTTCATGTCCAATCCACGTCACGCTTGCCACCACGCCTACCCCCGACTTCCTCAGCTGTCTCCCGTCGAGGTGTTTCGTAGTTACTGGGCCGTGACGGTGCAGCAGCAGGAGCAGTATTGTGCTTGAAAAAGGCTCGGGTGGCTGATGAAGTGAGCGGATTAAAAGGGCTCGCAACAAATGCCGTCAGAGTCGATACGACGCCAGAGTTGCACTGTTCTGATGAGACGAGAAGGGAGAAAGGGAAAGGGGAGCCGAGAGTTTCCCGAAGACGCAAGCCATGGTCGTCGATACTTGCCATTTCAAGAATAACTACTCCCAGAGACGTCCTGGAGCGACGGTGTATGTACGGAGTGTCCTGCCAGCCTACCTCTAAGAAGGGTTTCTGGGGTTTTCTAATGCCCTCGGAACAGCCTCCTCATCGGAACGCGTGTTTTTTTCTTCCAACCTCCTTTTGGTATGCGCCTGCAGAGTCAAGGACGGTAGACGCTGTTTTTTCGGCTGGGCCGTACCATCTTCCACTTTACGCCCCAGCCACAATATTGTCACACAGCATCTAGCCGGACGCTGGACCCCTGCTAAAATGAGTGCATAACTTTACACAGCTGGGAGAAACCCCCTCTAACATAGGAGGAAAGATCGTGTAAAATTTCGGCAGTCTGTTGTGTATCGCGCACTATTTTCTTTTCTGTCCTTTTCCGTCTTTGCTTCGAGCACCACCGCCAACCCTGCAGGGCCACTGCACCATCCAGACCGGGAAGGTAAAGTTTCGAGGTCGCGCTTAGACCATTTTCTGGATCAAGTTGCGAGTCGCCAATAAGACCCCTTCCTCGACGGAAGCTGTAGAGGAGCTGAGCAGCGGTGGCCACGGGCCCCTTGAGATCAGAATTCGGGTGAGGCCTGACATGCAACAAGCGGTGGGGCAAGGGGGGGAAGGACGATCGTGTGTGCATGCGTGCTCCATCTAAGCCGTCCTGTTGTTGGCCGCTCGGGAGCCACCCGCCCGCAACCAGGTTGTCGGGCTGATCGACGAGGGGGTGACCTATATTTATAACAATAGCCGTGAGATTATCTTTCAACCATCGATGTTGAAAAATGTTCCACGAGCATGAGATCGCCCCAACCGAGCAGATGGACATAATTCTGGCTAGTACTTCAAGCGCCGAGACCAGGCCGTGTTTTGGTCTAGGTGGAAGCCTGTGCGATGTCTGAGCTGGTTTGAGAGCAGCCGAGGGTTCCGGATGCGTTGCTCTTGGCATCGCGTGGATGAGATGAACAAGGCGTTGGCTTCGGTATCATGTCCTAGCGTGTAGCGCCCAGTACGGCTTTGTTAGTGACCCCATGCTACCCGGCGTGCAGCTCTTTCTTCAATACGCTAGAATTTGTGGAATCGGCTCTTGACCAGAGCTGAATACAAGCAATGATGCACTAGCACCATCTTGCCTGTCCTCACGGTCGAACAATAGTGGCCGAATGGTGCGTTCCTGTGGATTTCCATAATCAAGTTTGGCGGGCTTGGCCGCTTAGCCAGTCAAGGGCACTTGCCGCTGCCTTTTTAAGGGCACTGTCTTTCAGGGGTGTCATACCAGTCAACATCGCTGAGTTGCAGTTTGCGAACCCGTTGTCCGCGGTCCTTGCCAGATCGAGGGTCGAGCCGATTATGATGGTGATGGGTGGGCACCTTTTCATTGCCTGAAAAATGATAAAATTAGCTGTTTAGTTCATAGGGGTGGGGGATGTCCTCACCATCATTCTCATCATTCTCCCGGAGGTCATAGTTCAGCACTAAGTTCTTGATGCGCTGTTGTTCCTCCTTTGCCGCTTGTCGCTGGTTGATCATGGCCACGGCGAAGTTAGAGTCCGAGGGCAATTCAACGGTGCGAGTCTGTCACGTTTAGTATACCACACAGGACACAAACAAGCTAGGACAAACATCATGCGTACCTGCTGACGGTTACCCCTTTTTGTCAAGAGCGAGAAGGCCATTGTCCCAGCCGGAATGGCCTGCCCGGTTTCCGCAGTCTCACCGCTGGCCGCAGCCTCGCGTGCCTTGGTCCGGACAGGGAGCGGGAGGTCAAATTGTTGCTTCGGTTGAAACTTGCGCGTCTCAAAGCTCTCTGCCATGATCTTCGCATACTCACGGTCGAAGTCGGCCTCATCTTCGGGATCAATACGCTCTTCCTCCCTGGTGACAACAATCGCTTCTTCTTCATCAGACTCGCTTGCGTCGTAGGATGGGTCCTGTTCGGCGTCCTGCACATCGGGGACTGGGTTAGCGGTGTAAATACGAGCCACTCTGGGGAGCGTCCTACATCAACCTCAGCATCTCCATCCTCTGAAGCTGAGTCTTCATCATCATCATGGTCGCCGGCAGCTTCGTCATCGCTAGATGCCCCACTCGTTTCATCATCTTGCTCTAAGACCTTGTCCATTCCAGAAGTCTTCTGGTCCTGTACCATAGCCAACTGGAACACCTTAGTGGCCTCTTCGATGTTGGATGCTACTTTCCATTGAGGTCTTGTCAAAGCAAAAATGTCTTGTACAAGGAATTCAATATCCATCGGCAACGGGTTCTTGGTGTATATGTAATACTGGAAGAAAGAAAGGAAGTAGTCCAACTTCTTGCCCGCAGCACCTTTGTTGAAGAACATCCCACAGGTCTCGAGGATAGTGGAAATGAGGCGGATGCGAAAGAAGTCGTCAGGCTGATCGAAGGGGTTGATGCGGCCGGGCATCGGCGGCCCACCTACATACCAGCGTCAGCAACAGGGACATATACAGAGCGACGGATAGGGGTGAGTAAATACCGTGACCAAAGGTCATGATCTTGTACATGACATCGAAGATTACGGGATGTTCTAGCATCCGGTAGTTGTAGAGCTCTCCCAAATACTTCACCTCAGCAATACGGCGTTGATTAAACTTGAAGTCATTCTGTTCAAGCCCAAACGCAATGGACTCAATCACCGAGTCAATCACCCCAATAACAAACGCGGGGTGATACCTGTTGATGGCACTCAACAAGATAGCAAGGAGGTGGATATTGCCAAACTTGACCTTTCCTGGCTTCTCAAAGACCTTATGGAGGACTGACACAACCTCCTTTTCTTCCCAATGGAGCCGTCTGATCTGTCTCAGGACCTTGCTGTAGTTCCGTTTGGTCAAGTCTGAGTAGGCAAGCTTGCGAATGAAGAGTTGTATGGGTGTTCTCTCCTTCTGCTCGATCGCTGGGCGCTGGGGCGGGTCGACGTAGTAGACGGCATTTTCAATGAGCATCCGCTCGGCCGGCCCAATGTGCTGAACGGACTTCTTACGTTGAAGAGTTTCGAGGAAGGTCGACATGCGAGGCGAAGTCTCTGGGTTCCGTAGGAGATAGCGACCGCAGTTCTCAAGCAGGTTGCAGATAATTTCGATGTTCACACGAGAGAAGTCATCCAAACTAACCTTGAGGCAGTGGAAAACAACATGCTCGGGAACAATACCGAACTTTGTGAGCTCGGCGAGATAACGGATGTTACTTAACCTCACTTGCCCAAGGAACTCCTTCTCCTTGCGGCGCTGCAGGCTGCGGAATTCAGCGTCCAGATACTCCACGAGGCCTTTTGGGATGTCCATCATATATTGGCCGAGGGTGGCAACGAGTCTCGCCCAGCAAGGAAGAAGGTCGCCACGGCCCTTGGGAACATCAGTCAAGGCCTTGACCAGGCGGTTCCTCGAGGCCTTGGAGTTGAGGTAGCAAAAGTCGATAGCTGTCTGGTCTATGGCTTCTTTGCTTGTGAGGTCCGGAAGACGAGAAAGCAATGCGTCGACCTGGGCTCCGATCGTCTTGTTCGCAATAGCTACTGACTGATCGTCGGCAGCAGTATCGGCCGGTTTGAAAGCCTCCGAAAGCTCTGCCGGGTCAATCTTCTTGCCAACCTGCTCGTCTTCAGGCTTTTTTTTCTTCACCTCTTCGAGAAGGATACCAGGAACCTTGCCCTTGAGATCAACGAGGTTTTCGTAAAAGCGACGCTCTTCCTCATCTTCCCAGATCCCGGAACCGTCTCCTTGACCACGCAGGTATTCCCCAGTCTTGACAATACCAATCGACCCGTTTGCCCCACCAGATGCATCGTCGCTGTCCTTCAGCTCCGGCATTTCGGCGCCAATAGTGTCTGCGATAACCTGGGCGTTGGCCACAAGGCGCTCTTGGGCCTTGACTTGTTTTTCGAAGTTGGCTTGGCGGTCCTCAAACACCTCGCCCGACTTGACGTAAGCTTCGGCGTTCTTGCGCGACTGGTTGTAGATGGCCTTTTGGTCTCGGACCAGGTGGCCCTTAACGTCCTCAAAGTAGCGTTTCAACACGTTCCGAAAGCGCTCTTGCAGCTCGGGTGGGGTGGAGGGGGGGTCCGTGGATGTTGGTTCGGAATCTCCTTCTTGGTCCTCGGTGGCACCTCCACTCTTGGTAGCGCCATCCTCCTCGACAGTCTTCCGGCCCTCGGAACCGGCCGCTCTGACGCCGAGAACGTCCCAGCTGAATGCTTTGATGAAGACAACAAGCAGCGGCAGGTTCGCGTGCTCACGGTCGTGGCCAAGGAGGTCCTTCAGAACTTCGAGCGGAAACGGCTCGGCAACTCCTCCTTTAGCAGACGCGCGAGATTTCACCTCAACATGTTTCCCTGTGGTTCCATTTGTGGCATCGTCCGGCCGCTTGATGTCGTCGAGTGTGCGTAGGATATCGACAAGCCACAATTCGGTGACGACCCGAAGAAGAACGCGTTGTCGGACCAGCCTATCCTTTTCCTCCTTTTCTCTTGCTTCCGGAGATAACGTCTTCAGAACGCTCTTGTCGGGGGTGGACATCGATCTCCCAAGAAACCAGCCCAGGTACGAGGTGAAGTCCGCAGGGCCGAAGCGCTGATGCAAAGCGCTGACAATTTCCACCCCTGCTTCAATTTCACCAGGCGACTTGAGCCTGCACAGTCCTTCGTGACATGCCGAGACGATCTCGGAGAGGTATTTGGACAAGCTAACGGTCTTGATTTCTTGCAGGAACGTGTTGAGAGTTCCAGGGGAGATGGCGGTACGTAAACGTTTGATGAACGCGGTGTTCTTTTTCATAGTCGAGTCGAGGGAGCTGTTAACGGGGAAAAGATCTGTCCCGAACGTATTAGTTAGCAATAATCAGAGCGACGCAGCTCTGCGGAGAGCCTATGTATTTCCTCACCCTTTTCTCCATTCCAGGCTCGCTCGTTTAGCTCTCGCAACTCGTCTATCCTAGCCATTAGCAGCCCCTCCACAATGACTGATCATGTCGGACAAAACATACGCCTCCGCGCGCGATCCATGGCGGGCCGAGTTCGCGATGCTCGCGGTGTTCGCAGTTAAGGTCGTGTCGGCAGTGACGCATTCGGAATCAAGGTGCTAAGGGTTTAGGAACCGGAAACGACAATCCCCATCAACAATGGCAGGCATCGGTGATGTGACTTGCATGGGTAGCCTCTAGAGGCAACGTGTCGAGTAAGATCTCGGAAAGGTAAGGAAAGCCAAGGCAGTTGCGATGCTGAAAAGCAGGTCGAAAGAACCATTTCGGTTGTGGAGATAGTTCGAGGTTCTTGGCTCGGTGACGGAACTGCTTTGCGGCGCTGGGTTTTGGTGGGCTCTGCTGAAATCTCTCCCCCGGATTGGGCCATTAGGCGCGATTTAGCGCCTCACGGGCCTGGAGCAGGCTTGCCCCGCAGGCCCAAGGCCCCGCGATGTAGTAAGAAGGAGCCACCGCCACTCCGGCTGCAATTGAAATGGTCATTGACTAGGTAGGTAGATAACGTTATAGTCTACCTAGGTAGGTAGGTATGTGGTATGTATGGATGTACGTATCAAAGTCAGGTTGCATTCACCGAAACGCAAAAGTCCAGTCGATTCCATCTCACGGTCCTTTCCGACCGGCAGCCGCGGGGCAGACCGAACACAGCTTCGCTACCTATGCTAAACTCGTCACTTTCCAACAGCCAACGACAACCTTCTTAACACTAATGAAGATTGGGAGCTTACCATACTACGAGGTCGTTTTCATTACCCCACGGCCAACAATGTTCTATGGTGCACCATTCCCCATTGTGGCAATTGGATGGACATGCTCAGGCTTCTTGAGGCAATATGAGGTGTACTCCCTCGACACATGTCTCGCGTCAACACCCAATTGTCCAGCAAGAGGCAAGGAGACACCGTCATCAAACCATCGGCAGCCTTTCCTCCTCCGATGACGGACCAGGGCAACTCAGATGGACCGAAAGATCACCCGGACTTGGCAAGCGGCGCCGGCAGCAAGTGACGGGACTTGGCAGTCAAGTCCCGCACCGGACCGAGTCCTCACCGCAGCCAAGCCCGTTGATGAGTCCGTTCCGGGATTTTGGGCCCAAAGCCAAGCCATCCCCTGGCAGACGTTCGCCTCTGGACCATAGAAATCCCTGTCGTCCCACCTTGGCCCGCTGATAACGGCAACCACACACACTACCAAACAAGGCAAGCAGCTGTCTCCGCGGGATCGAGATGCGCGGGGGCAAAAGATACCTTAAATACCTAGGGAACATAAGGTTCCGAACTTGTTTCAGCAAACCCTCCTTCTAATGCCGGCAGAAGGGGCCTCATAAAACTCGCAAGGGCGGGTTCCCAAGTCGCAGTTTCACGCTGAGGAGAAATCTCGGGTCGATCGAAGATCTTCGTTGATTTCTCCAACGGTCCGCCGAGTGGGCCGTCCCTTATCAACTAGCACCTGAAACTGCGGGAGTGGTTCGACTGATAAGACTAGTTAGACAAACATACCTCCCAACTACCGCTTATTACCGTACCTACGAACCCGGACGGTTGAAGCATGTCCGCGGAAGTCAACGATACCGCTGTGCTGACCGCTGGCTGGCTGGATCTCCGGCCCCCTCGGAGGCATGGCACCGTCCACCGAGGGAACGGATCGCTCCCGTCCCCACGACGTCGTGTCCCATTGCATGAGTACATTTCACCATCTTGGCCCAATCGTCGTGAGATCCACAAGAACCCCAGCAAATCCATGGCCTTTCCATGTCGCTGCTTAGGTGTATCTCGTTGTCATCCGGCTGTCCGGGGCAGGCCATTCTCGCACAACTCCGGTTGGGCCACGGAGAAACCGTGAGCGGACGGCTTGATTTCATGCTCAAAAACGAGGATGGGATCCCAAGAAAAGGAGCGGGGATAAGGGGTATTCGAAGCAACTTAGGGTTTGCTGAAATCAAACACCCGTCTCCATCGCTTCCTGTTACTCTTTGAGGGGAGCGATCATCTTGTTCTACCTTGAACCCGTTGGTGTGTGTGTTTGTGTGTCTGTGTGTTTTATTGTCTGTGTTTTATTGTCTTACCCTAGGACGCAATGGACGTCGAGAAGTTGTCAGCCCTTTCCCTCTCTTCGGCTCCGCCCCCGTTCCGGGGCCAATTTCCTCCAACACCCCCGTTGCAAGACTTTTATGAGCACCAAAACGCCGGTCTTTTCCCATCGGCATCGAACGGGCACGAGCGCTGTTTTCCTCCCGTTTATCCCCTACCTCCACCATCAAGAGAGAACAAGGTCCTCGCCGAAGACCTCAAGACCCCGGACCACCACGTGGAACGAGATCCCCGCCTCATCCGGCTCACTGGCACCCACCCATTCAACGTCGAAGCACCACTCAGCGACCTCTACGATGAAGGCTTCCTAACAACCAAAGACCTGCACTATGTCCGCAACCATGGCGCCGTCCCCCTCGTCAACGACGCCGACGTCCTCGACTGGGAGTTCTCCATCACGGGTCTCGTTGACCAACCGACCACACTCACCTTGCGCGATCTGATCCAGACCTACGAGCAGGCCACATACCCGATCACGCTGGTGTGTGCGGGCAACCGGCGCAAGGAGCAGAACGTGGTGCGCAAGACGAAGGGCTTTTCCTGGGGCGCCGCAGGGGTCTCAACGGCGCTGTGGACAGGTGTCGCTCTGGGCGATGTGCTTGCGCGTGCGCGCCCGACTCGCCGCGCCCGGTATGTCTGCTTCGATGGCGCCGACCGCCTGCCCAATGGGTTCTACGGCACGTCGGTGCGTCTTAGCTGGGCGATGGACCCAGAGCGCGGCATGATGCTTGCTCACCGCATGAATGGTGAACCGTTGTCACCGGACCACGGTAAACCCTTGCGCATTGTTATCCCGGGTCAGATTGGGGGTCGGAGTGTGAAGTGGCTGAAGAAGATTATCGTCACCGACAAGCCGAGTGATAACTGGTATCATATCTACGACAACCGCGTGCTCCCGACTACGATAAGCCCCGAGGAGAGTGCGGATTTACCAGAGACTTGGAAGGATGAAAGGTATGCGATCTACGACCTCAACACCAACAGCGCGGTCTGTTATCCGGCACACGACGAAAGAGTCCCATTGCCCGCTGGGTACGAGGGGGGCGTGTACAAGCTGAAGGGGTATGCGTACGCTGGAGGAGGGAAGAGGGTGACGAGGTTAGAAGTAACGCTGGATCAGGGGAAATCATGGACTCTCGCCAATGTCTCCTATCCAGAAGACCTGTACCGGCTCGCTCCCGAGGGAGAGATGCTGTACGGCGGACGATTGGACATGACGTGGCGCGATAGTTCCTTTTGCTGGTGTTTCTGGGAGCTGGACCTGCCGCTTTCCCTCCTAGCTACGGCAGGAGACGTTATGGTTCGGGCCATGGACGATGCCATGATGGTACAGCCGCGGGATATGTACTGGAGCGTGCTGGGCATGATGAACAACCCCTGGTACCGAGTGGTGATTCACAAAGAGGCGCATGCGCTGCGGTTTGAGCATCCTACTCAACCGGCGTTAATTCCAGGGGGGTGGATGGAGAGGGTCAAGAAGGCAGGCGGAAATATTACCAACGGGTTCTGGGGCGAGAAGAAGGCTGGCGAAAGCGAAACGCCAGTGGCGGAGCTGGCGCCCGTCAAGGAGATCAGTATGGTAAACGACAAAGTCGACCAGAAAATCACGGCAGAGGAGCTGCAACAGCATTCCGGGGAGCATGAACCGTGGTTCATCGTCAACGGGCAGGTGTATGATGGTACCAAATTCCTCGAGGGCCACCCCGGTGGTGCTACATCCATCATTAACGCCGCAGGACAAGACGTAAGCGAGGAGTTTCTCGCTATCCGTACGTTTATTATATACCTTCCCCTTCATCCCTCCCTGATGTCCCTTTAAACGGCTAACCCTCCTCAAGACAGCGAAAACGCCAAAGCCATGATGCCCGATTACCACATTGGCACCGCCCCAGCCGAAACCACCACCGACTCTCCCTCTCACGCCCTCCTCTCCGAAGACCCAGTCTTCCTCAACCCCAAAACCTGGCGCCCCGCTATTCTCTCCGCCAAAACCCCCGTCTCCCACGATTCCACAATATTCCACTTCACCCTCGCCAGCCCAACCCAAACCGTAGGCCTGCCTGTCGGCCAACACCTACTCATGCGCCTGCGTGACCCAGCCACACGCGAAGCCATCATCCGCGCCTACACGCCGATCACCTCCTCCCCATCCGACCCTGCCGGTGAGCTGTGCGTGTTGATCAAGATCTACCGCCCCGGGCCGGGCCAACAGCAGGGAGGGAAAATGACACAGAACCTTGACTCGCTCCCACTTGGCCACCCGGTCGAGTTCAAGGGCCCCGTGGGCAAATTTGTGTATCACGGCAGCGGGCGGTGTAGTATCAACGGTAAAGAGCGGGTAGTCAAGAGGTTTGTGATGGTCTGTGGTGGTTCGGGCGTGACGCCCATCTTTGCGGTGCTGCGGGCCGTGGTGAGGGGGGATGGTACGTCGGGTCTCGGGCCTGATTGTGTGGTGTTAGATGGGAACCGGGAGGAAGGTGATATTTTGCTTAGAGAGGAGTTGGGTGCGTTGGAGGCGGAGAGTAACGGACGGTGTAGGGTTGTGCATGCGTTGAGTCGGCCGGGCGAAGGGTGGAAGGGGATGAAGGGGAGACTGGATCAGGGGTTGTTCGAGAGGGAGGTTGGGTTGCGAGGCAGTGGTCGGGGGGATACGATGGTGTTGGTGTGTGGGCCGGAGGGCTTGGAGAAGGCTACGAAGCAAGCGCTTCTGAAGATGGGCTGGGAGGAGGATGATTTCTTGTTCTTTTAGTGTAGTTAGTGCGGTTATTAGTTTGTAGGGCGGACGTGTTGGATCATGACGAAGACCATGAGTATATGTTGAAAGAAGTCTGAATTCAAAATATCTGAAAGAAAAGACGCGCTCATGACTGCGGAACGGGAGACTGGAAATACAATTCGTATAAGCTCAACCGTTTGAGACTCGGGAAGCAACCGAGTTCGGGTGAAAGAAATCAAACGATGGCTTTAAAATGACAAATAAGAGGCTCAGAAGCCATTGGGCTCTCGCAAAGTAGTTTAAGTGGCCCATCAAGATTGGGAGAGAATCAAGGTGAAGGTTATGAAAAAGGGGCATGTCAATGTATTCCTGGTGTAACGACGTGTAAGATACGAACTGGAACGTATCGTACAAGTTTGGAGCGTCATCGACCTTAAAGTCACGTGGTACCCCACCCGCAAACCGACGCCCAATCGAAGATGCCCCCAATTGGCAGAGAGGCAGCAAGAAGCTCCGGCAGTTCAAAGGCAGTAGCAGCAACTTCACACGAGCGAAATCCCGCTTTGCGGCAGCGACGTCGACCACCGCACACCCAATTGGGGCCACCCTCCAACTATCTCACCCCACGACCGAAACGAAAAGAAGAAAGACGATGCGTTCGACGCTCCGCCTGTTCGCTGCCGTCCGGCCGGCAGCGCAGTACCTCGAAGCCGGCACCCCCACCGGCCTGACCGGTCTCCTCACGCACCCCTCGCCGCGGTCGACACTTCTCTACCTCTACAATTCAACCCTCGATAAGCTCAAGGCGGTCCCCGACCACTCGGTGTACCGGCAATCGGTCGAGGCGCTAACCAAGCACCGTCTGGCGTTGGTCGAGGGCGTGGTGCCTCCCGGACACGATGAGTGGGCGGAGCGCGCGCGCAAGCTGCTGAGCGAACACCCGGAGCAGTTCAACGTGGCGACGGGCAGCGACAGCGTGAGCGGGGCGCGCGCGATCAAGATCGAGCGTGGGGCCAAGTCGTTTGTGTTGCGCAATATCCCGGAACAGAGAGATATGCGGGTTGAGGAGTGGGACGGTGAACTGGATGAGGGCCCGGAGCTGGAGGGGAGCCGGACGTTGAAGGAGAGGGAGGACCTGCGCCATATTTTTGAACGTCGTGATATTCGTGATGTGGAAGGGCAGGTTGAGTGGGAGCCGGAGCCGCAGCTTACGGCTGATCAGTGCGTTTTCCCCGGGGCATGGTATTTGATTACGGGAGATAAGGAACTAACTGGAGGTCTTTCTCTGCAGGATTTCGGATCTCGAGACCAAGATTGGTGCGGGGTTAATCGAGGAGGTTATCCAGGTTGCTGAGGGCGAGCTCAAGTTGGTGGACAGGATGATTGAGGCCAAAGTGTAAGTGCGCGAATGTTCAGTTTTTCGGTACGCGCTACAATGACTGACAAAGCTTAGCTGGGAGCCTCTTGAGGAGCAGCCGGCCGAGGGCCAATGGGTCTATTTCGAGCGCAAGGAATAAAGTCGAATTCACAACGTCTGTAACGACACTGTACATAAACAAATAAATGGACGCCGGCTCCAGGCCAGCGTGTTGGTCAGATACCGGAGCTGATCCCATCCATAAAACCCCCGGGTGTAGAGCCCGGGATTGGAGGTTAGAATCAGCATTTGTTGTGCCGGTACAGCTAGGCGGAGTCAAGTAGTCTGCCCCAAGATTAAATAAGTCACGATGAACATTTGTCCATCTGTTGCTCATCTTTACCACTCGTAGCTGAAGGTAAGGAGATAGGAATATGAACTTGGAAGGTTTGTTGCATGATTCAGTTGTGGCGGGGCGATTGATACCTATGGTAAAGAAAGTTAAGGAGCTCGTAGCTCTTACAACCATTTTCTGAAACCCTTCACACAAACGCAACCTTGAAATTTTACTCGAAGAAAACCTCTCCTCTCCTTTTACAACTCCAAATTCATGAAGAAATTTCAAAAGACACTTCAAATCAGAATCGATCGGTGGTGGTACTAAGAAATATTTCAACATTTTCTGTAATCGGCCAAGCATCTTCGCTTTCACAACCCACATTTCAAAGTCCCTGCCCCACGTCTTCCTTTCTTCATATCCCCAAAAATGAACCACCCACCACAGGTACACCGGGGCAAACGCAAGCGCGCCTCTTCCGAAGCCGTTATCAATCCGTTGTCTCATTCACCCGATACCCTTCGCCAATTCGCCCTCGCCGGCTACCCCATCGACCGGCCCTTACCGTCTCAAGCCTACCCGGGTTTTCCACACCGCGCGCCCCGCCGCACCCCGGTTTTCCGGGGCCCGCGTCATCGGAGACGGCGAGGGCCTGCTGTTGATAGTACAGGAGGCAGAGTGAAGACAGAAGAAGGCGGGGGCGACGGCGGCGCGGAAGAAGGACGGGGTGAAGACGCCGATACCGAAAGCGCAGCGTTTGTCTCGGACACGGACGGCGGTGATACCGACGGCTGGCAGACGGCTACTACTGCGGGGACCACCACCACGGATGGCGAAACTACTGATGGCGACGAGTCACAACCTAGACCTCGGGGTCGAAGGCCGTCCCAGAGAGACCCTGATATCGACCACCGTGCTCGCGCTTACCGCCGGCGTGTCGGCTGGTTGACGGCTATTGTGCAACGCAGCTTGGCCGAGGGCGATGTGGCGACTGCTGGGCGGGCTTTTGGGTTGCTCGCCCGGGCAAGGGTGTATGGGCGCAAGGTGGATTTGCGATGGGAGCGGTACTGGGAGATGGGGGCGGAAGTGCTGATGAGGGAAGGAGAGTTAGGGAATAGGGCTGGGGTTGATGATGGTGGTGGTGTGTCGGAAGGGGGAGAGGAGGCAGGCGAACAGTACGAAGAAACTGAGGAAGTCCACGCTAACAGACTGGCCCGGCTCAAGGCTTACTACCAATATCTCATCCAGCAGTACCCCTACAGCAAGCAGCACGCTAGCAGCGCGAGTAGTGCACTGGACTTTCACATCGCGCTGTACAGCACCGAGATGGAGGCCGCACATGCTGCGTACGCAAGGGGCTTGGAACGCCTGCAGCGAGAGGATGCGAGCTGGGAAATGGGGGATGACTATGAGGCCGGGGGAACCCAAGCTGATATCGACGCCAACATGGGCGTGGACATGAATACGGACGAGCCACTCGCTCATGATCATAATGATCCCCACAACCGGGAAAGATCTCTCCGCCAGAACACCCTCCAAACCATGACCGAACTTGCTCAGCGCATGGACACAACCCTGGAAACAGTCCCCTATTCGCGCGACCCAGAACTTCTACGGCTGAGAGCCATGGTCTCTTTATTTCTCAGCGATCTGCACATGCCACCATCGCAGGCTGCGGACAAGAGCAGAACTGGGGGGATGGGGCGGGGAAATGAGAGGGCTAAGGCAAGGGGGTTGTTGAGAAGGGCGAAGACCTTGGTAGAAGGGGCTGGAGGGAGATTCGCGGAAGCTGACGAGCGGCTTTTGGAGAATTTGGTGGAAGAGGAGGACGATGGCGACGAAGGCGAGGACGAGGATGGTAACATGCACGAGGGCGACCAAGATACTGTGGAGCAGGATGATGAAGAGGGTGACGAGGGGTATGGAGACCGCTCGGTGTTGCCGATGCTTTCGTCGATGCATATGTAGGGGCCACTGGGTTGTCAACAAAACAACAAAATCATTTAGACAAATCCATTTACCGACCTAAAACGCCTCCGTCCGCAATTACCTGCTCATATCTTCTATCCCATCTCGTAGACTACCCCCTAAGCAACCGGTGTCGCCGTTCCCTTCTCCTTTGCCCACCGGTGATAAATCACTGCGCGATTTCCATTCCCGACAACAACGCACCACTCCCCTTCCGGGCTCCAGCCGACCTGCCGTCCCACAAACCCGCCCTCTATCTGAACCATCCGATGTGCCTTGATGTACCGGACGGGGTCTGTCGCATCGTACGTCTCGGCCCATGCTTCCAGAGTTTCGCGGTTATACCCCAGCCCTGACGTCGGCAGGGCAGGGTGGCTCTCCGGGTCCGGACTAGCCGAGACCATAGATTCTTTATCACCACCACCACCTCCAACAACAGACATGGCCGCGAAGGACCGGAGGCTGGCGGTTCCATCACCGGCGGTGGATTGCACGAATGAGTTGCTGGTCGTGTTCGCCTTCTTCACGCGGCGCACGGGCAGCCAGACAGGTTTAGGCACAACGGCACCCTCGCCCACAAGTGGATAGCGTCCGGCGTCTTTGGCCTCCTTGAGCGCGTCCATGTACCGGGCGTATTCGCCGAAGCGCTCAAAGTCCCAGAAGAAGGTCTTGCCTTTAGCGTTGGCAAAGGCAAGGATCGGCCGCTTACCCGGCACGCGGAACATGCGGAAGCGAAGAAAGAACTGGATGCCGCAGTCCGGTGTGTGAAACTGAGCCAGGCGAGTGAACATGGCTGGGCGGGCTGGGGAAAGAGTTGGGGTGAAGTAAGACCGGGTCTGCTTAGCCATGTCGATGGGCGTAGGCGCGTCGAGCGGGCCAGGGATCGGGTCGGTGGACGAGAAGCCTTCGATTTGCCAGAGTACGATGGAGTCTTCGTGACAGGCACGGGAGAGGATGAGGTCACCGTGGAATGCTACACTGCAAGGGGTGTTAACTAAAGTGGGAAAGAAGGAAGATATCTGTGACTAGTGTGTACTTACCAATCAACTAGGTTGTTATGGATCTCGGAAGACGAAAAGTGAGGGTATTGGAACACGACGGGAACGTCGATGTGCTCGGTGGGGAATTCGGGCAACGCCCACTGTGAATTATTCGATTAGGAAGCTGAGAATACGGTTGGTGCTGGAACTTACCATATTGATGACCTGATCATGTCCAGTAGATAAGAGGTAGCGCCCGGTATCATGAAAGGCCTAGCAGGTGTTGTTAGCCGTATTGGTGTGGAATAAACCCGAGCAAGACATACCACACTGAGCAAATCGTAGGAATGACTCTCACCGCCCAGAATACAGAGACAAGGTTGTTTTTTATGGGCTGGAGCTAGGCTCCATATCCTGATGGTTGTGTCATCTGACGCTGATGCGATAATGAGCGGGTTATCCGGCGAAGTTGTGATATCGTTGATGCCCTGGGATACTGTCAGTTATTTGGGGGTTTGGCGACGTCGCGGGGCTTCTCAGCTTACACCACCATGGCCAACAAGAGTCTGTCCAGCTGTCAGTCCTTTTTCTACCGCGGCTTCCTACTCAAAAGGACCGCCACTTACTTTGGCCAAAGTACCCTGCCGCACATTGTAAATTTTGATATTGGAACTAGTTCCCGCGATGCAGAGTAACGGCTCTTTAGTCACCGGATCTCTCGACCAACAGCTGGCGCAGTTCTCATCATCCTGCTGGCTAGTCAGAGGCCATAATCAAGAAGAATAGTAACATCGGACCTCGCACGCTATCATCCCTAATGAGTTGAATGATCTCACAAGGCTGTGTGTCTTTGTCGATTTGCGTCAACCGGCATATGACGGCCTGATATATGTCGACGGTTAGATTGATTTTGGGTTGAAATGTGAGGAGGAACTCTTATAACGTAGTGGAACAGGGGTTCACCTACGTGTCTCTTGCTCGTAGCTGCAAACACTGGAGGTGCTCCTTGAGGGTTGTAAGGATAGAACTTGACATCGAAGAACTCAGCAAGGTCTAGTCGATGATCAGCCACCCGCTCGTTTGCCTCTGTGGTGTTCCATCATATGGTTAATTTCAAAGCGTGATTACCTTGGTTCCCCGCTTCATCATCAGGGGCTGAAGACCTGTAGTCGTCCTATGAAAACGGTTAGCGTCTGCGAAGATTGACAACATCCATGATGGGAAAGGGGGGCAGACTTGGAAGAGAAAGGACGCACGCAGCCGGGGGAGTTCCCACTCGGCTGCGTCGGCCGAGGGCATCGTAAATAGATGACTTTATCAGTTTCTCGGACGGCCGAAGAAACTCTGGGCGACCTATGGATGGATGGATGGATGGATGGGTGGGAGACTCTGTTCTGGAGGTGGTGAATTGGCTTGGATGAGCCGAAGGTCAAATGAGGGGAAAGTGGCAAATTGCTTGTGGTCGGGTTGTGAGTCGAAATAGAAAACATTCACACCTAATTCACAGAATATGAGATTTCTATCAAGTTCCAACAATTGTCTGTTGTGAATCAACCTGAGAGGTTCACGTTCCTTCCCATGGTGTGCAATTAAAGTGGGTCCATCAAAAGATCAATTACCAACTTGAGTGGGAACGCTGAGGCGCGTCACGCGACGCGACTGAAAGCCAACCTCGGACTTGGTCACAACCCAACTACAGCAGTAAACGAATGAGCTTGCAACCCCAAGATATGGTAAATATCAATTCGAAGTAACCATGAGGCAGTTATCAAGATGAAGCACCCTGTAATTTTGTTTCCCAGGCAAATTGCATTCATTGGGCCACGGAATGCACACAAACCCATGTTTTGTCTCCTCGGTCAAATTATGAGACTTACCTAACTAGTTACTACTGCCTTGTATCTCGAATTGTAACCCCACAGCCATGAGCAGATTGGGAACTTATCGACTTAGGTTTGACAAATGCTAAGAAGGAGCTCACTCGTACAAGCCCCTGAATGACCAATCTAGATACTACCCACCTTGTCAGGGAATGGGTGTACACAGAGGCGTGAGAGGTACTCGAATGACCGGTTCCTGATGGCATGGCACGCCGTGCCTGGTAACTTGGGCATGTATGTACCGGGCTAACACAAAATTTAAAGGTTAACAGCTGCTGTGCAGACTCCCAGTCAGCCTGACAAATATTCACACAATCGTGATACAATGTCGCCCCTGGCAAGCCCTCAGTGTTTTCAACAACATGACCTTGGACATTCTCATCGGTGATCATGGAGACGGGGTATGGCAACGGTTCGGAGTCCGGATTCGCGACGCCATCCTGTCACCTCACCTTCAGTGGTTGAATTGTGTGTCGGTGTGCTGTGAAAGAAATCCTCAGCTCCGAGGTGAGTTTTCTCGGTATCCTCGCTTTCTGAATGGCCACACCGAGGTAACTCACCACATTCTCCCTTCCCTTTCGTGACTTCAAGGGTCACATGTTTGATCTGCTCTCTTAGACCCGCAATGACGAGGGCCCCATTTCCCGAGGCGACGGACTCGAAGCGGATTTGTCGTGGCTCTGAATAGGGAGAGCATGATTCCATGATTTTCCCATTGGATCTGGACCCTAGCAACCTTCCCGGGCCCGGCTACTTGGGTCGACGTGCCCCGGCGAATCGGGAATGGCAGCGTGCATGAAAAATAAAAACAAAAAGAGGGTGAGAGCGACAGAAATGGCCTTGGTTCATGGATGGGAAAGCAAGCAGCAGGCCGAGACCCGGGAAAGGCATGTTCGAAAACTCGTAAATGCACCAATGAGAATGTCGAAACCCGACTTTTGATAGCGGAGAAAGCCGCAATTTAAAAGTCCGAAAACCTTCGGAGCCCCCACTGAGGCTCCCATCACCCCACGCCAAGAAAGCTTTCGAGGATCAAAGAACACCTGCGGCGATCTCGAAGTCACAATCCGGAAGGGAAAGGACAAAGAAATGCTTTTCGCGGATGTGTTTTCAACGGACGGGCAGAGAATAAGACAATCGCATCAATGAGCTATAAGCTGTTGGCTTTGTAGAGGATGTCCTCCTAATTACACTTCCATAGCAGAGACTGGGCTCTGTTCCAGGGATCGGAGAGTGTGAATTTTGACTTTGTTTGGCAGACTGTGGGGCTAATGATTCCCGCTGGGGTTGCAGCTCTCCTAGCCCTGGCGATCATGCAGTCGAGCGGAACCCCAGTGCCTGAGAAAGGAGTTGCATTTTTCATTTTCTTGAATTGATGGGGATCGGACAACTAAAATGCCACGGATTTAGCAGTTGGGACCGAGTGTAAGTGTACACTAGGTATCTCGGACGTTTCGGCCCTGTCGAAGATTAGGTAAGCGTTCCCGACGCCGAGCCGTGAAGACCGGCAACAGCAACAACAGCAGATGAAACGGTTGCCCTTGGAACCCGTCAATCATTGATCCTGCGCTCTAACTACGATTCTGTCCCTTGCTATTAGGGGTCCGGCGTCCCTTTCTCTGCCAGCACGTAGTTTACAGTGCATATTATGTACCTCCGTTCATCTGGCAAGGCACGATCGAGACGGCTGCCAAGGTTGTGCCACCACCAGGAGAAAGCGGGCTACGGACGTAGCGGACTGTCTCGGTAGGCAATCCTAATAACCGCAAGGAAGAAAACAAAACTGTGACTTATTAGCGGCTCTAACGCTCATCGATGGGTATTTTCCTTCCGTAACCAAAAAGGGTTGGGTATGGGCCCCCTAACCCCTAACGCATCCATATCAACACTGAATTCGCTGGCAGGTTGAAATGAACGCGGGGCTCTTGATAGTTATTTTTGCCTTTCGTCTCTCTGAAAGTGGAATGATATTCGGAGGTTGACAACTTCACTCATCTCGGGATTACGCAGGAAAAGCCGGTTTCGTGCCGAAAAGAATGGCCCACCCAGGCCGGGGTTTTGTTTGTTGAGTCTGCTGCCCAAAAACGTTAGCCCCAGAGATCAGAAGGTTAGCCGCCACAGATTTTTCAAACCCCGGCCTCAAGCATCCATGAAAAGAATTTCAGGTCAATTACGGATAACACATTGACGAGTCCCCGGCCTCACAGTCCAAATCGTACGAAGCAACGCCTCACTGCTATACTATGCGCCCGCGAAGGCTGCGCTGCGCAGTGGTCAAGAGCGAGTGGTGCGTGGGACGCGGTAGGGAGCAAAAAGAGTAATACGGGAGGTAACTATGCTACGGAGTAACTCGTGGGCACACTACACTACAATGTTCCGCTCGCGGGATTGCGATCCCGCCGAACGGCGGAACCGCATATCAATGCTGGCCAGGGCTTGCCAGGGCGTGAATTTCCCCAGTTCATCCACACAAGTCGATTCGTCTTCTTGAACGTGGAGTCGGCGGAAGCTCGCGCCCAAGCAGAACTCCACTAATCTTCCCGCGCGCCACCAGCGGCAGAGCAAAAGGTCCCGCCTGTTCCTGACAGGGCCCTCCATGCCAGTTCCACGCTCCCCTTTTGCCCATTTGGTTGTTGATTTCTGATCTTTGGCTTCTTCTGGCATTTGACTCGTTGTCGCTCGCCGCGGGATCGCTAATTTGCACCTGCCCGCCCGGGCTGCATTCCCCGGACGAACGACCACAGCACCGACAAACCAATACCGCGTTGCCGCAACGTGCTGGTGGTGCAGCTCCTTTCCATACCGTCTCATTCTTGCAGCAGCCTAATAAGTGTCCTCGCCCGTTTTGAGGAGCCACGCAACACACATGCACATACACACAGGCACACACATACCGGCACACATACACACACACACAAACACACAACCTCGCACACAGCTCCTCTCCATGCCCCTCTTCCCAAAAACTTCATCCACAAAGTGCACCACGACAAGGGGGCCACCCACTGTTCAAACCCAACCAGGACCTGGCTAAAACCGACCCGCGACCAACTCGTCTGTGGACCCATCCCGCCTGCTCGCGCCTTCCGTATCATTTCCTACCCACTCGACCCCAAAAGGTGGTCGAGAGGTTGAAATCCACTCAGAGTAGGCGACACCAACCTCTCGACTTCTTCCGAACGGACGGGCGTACCTAAAATACATAACAGTATTCCCTCTCGCAAGCCCAGTATCACACCAGGCTTTCGCAGCATCGACGAGGGTCGGCCACCGCCTCGCAATTTCAGAGTTAGCAGTCAATTCGTCTAGCTAGGGACCCCCCGCCGGACACTGGCTGTCTCGACCCCCGCGGTTACCATTCCGACGTCGTGGTTGGCGCCCTTCGAAGCTTTGACTGGCTGTACAAGACTAAAGACATTTGCCCGCCGTACCACCTCAACGCGCCTTCGGTTGCGATTCGGTCTCTTGCTCCGAGAAACCCGGCAGCTTCCCCCCCGCCGTGTGCTGCATCTTGCCGCTTTTCCTACTTTCCCTCTGCGCACTGGGCAAACCTACGGCCGTCCACCCCGCGCCATCTCTAACTCACTCTCTCGCTTTCCACGCTCACGCTCACACTCACCCTCACTCACTATTGAGTCGCCCCTCAACCCTCTAGAACCCAAGCCGGCTGTGAAACGGGCGGGATCTTGTAAAGATACTCCCCAGGCGACGGCCGAATCTCTGTCCTACCTATTTCCAGTTTGACAAACCGCGGACGCACTGGTCGGGGACGGCCACGCACAGGACGATACCGCAGGATACCCGACGCTCCGCTTCCATTCATTTTGTGTGTGTTCAACTCGTTCTTGTTGTTCCCGGTCACCCAGAAAGGAACCTAGAAAAATTCTACCCAAAGATTCCTTTCCTTCTCCCGTCCCGCCGGAGCCCCCCTGGTCGGTAAACTTTCGCCTGCGCCTATACGCACGGTTTGCACGACGCTCCGTCCCGCCTCTAGCTCGGCGCTTCTTTTTGAAACTAGCTTCTCCCGCCCAATACTACCGCCGCTTCACCGACAACGCATGGAGAGGATCTTGTGACCACACATTCCCACCCACCAGGCCAGCTCATCTCGAGCTAGGCCTTAACACCTTGAGCTCCTCATGGATCCTCGAGAGCAAACATTTATGACCATCCATAGTAGGTTTCGAACCACGGTTTAGGAGTTATTTCTCGAACCCCGGCTGACCTTAGCTTGTCTCATAGACCTTACTCCTGACGCCAACATTCTCTTTGCCTCCGACTCCATTCTAGATATCCTCGGTTATCAACCGGATGAGGTCAGGGGCAAGTCTGCGTTCGAGTATTTCCACCCGAACGAGGTGCCGTTCGCTCGCTCTATTCATAGTAGAGGCGTATTACTCGACAAGGCGGCCGTCTTGCATTATGCACGCATTCTCGCCAAAAGCGGCCAGTGGATGAGTTGCGAGTGCTGTTTTACCGTTGTGCACAATGTCCTGGTGGCTTCGACAAGTATTTATTTCAAGGGGGAGAGGAGTGAGCGTATGGTTACATGTTCCTGCCAAAACATAAGCTCCCAAGGCACTAACTAGCGGTGGTAGGGAGAGCGAGAGACGCCCCGCAGATCAGACGAATATTCAGGAGCTCACCACGAGACCCTCGGTACCACATGCTCGAGCACTTATCACCAAAATTCAAAATGCCTCCGATGGAACGAGAACCAAGGGCCGCCTTGATCTTGAACCGCTTTACTAGGAATCTCACCATTATGTACGCCACCGACGCCGTTGCCCAAATTCTCGGGTTACGGCCAGACGAGCTACTCGAGAAGCCGTTTTACGAATGCATTCAACCAAATTGCCTCGATGAGGCTGAGCGGTGCTTGGAGAGCGCCAAAGCCAACGAGTCGATTGCTTACCTCCGGTTCTGGTACAAGGATCCCCGTATCGACCCGAACGCCCCCGCGAACCAACTGGAGGATGTAAACCGGATGGAGGATGATGAGGAGGTAGACGACGAGGATGACGAGGAGAGCACTCGATCCCAAAGTGAAGTGGACGTCAAGGATCCAACCTTGATACGCAATGATATGGAGTTGGACGAACAGTCAAGGCCATTAGGCCGTGGTGACATAAATGAGAACCCGGGATCAATGGATGGCGTTAGGCAGCGGAGTCCCCCGCGTCGGTCGCCACAAACATTTGAGCTGGAGGCTGTCGTTTCGTGCACGTCAGATGGGCTCGTCGTGGTGCTGCGGAGAGCGCGGCCCCGTATTCCGGATCCGCAGCCCGCAGCAGAGCCAAGCGGACTGGAGTTCGAAAATGGCCTCTTCGCCGCGCCGTGGGCGCTCCAGCGGATCGAACCCTACATCTCGCCCGAACGCCTCTACAACTTCCGTCCGCCATTACTACCGCAGTATATGCCACTCCGCGAGTGTGTCAAGGCGGCGGGCGGACCCCCTCTCGACCGTATGCTTACCCTGTCCCTGTCCATTACCCCATAACTGACCCCATTCACAGAATTAATGCGTTCGATTCGCGATGTCGCCGTCTTTGCCTGGGCTGTGACCGGCATCAACCCCGATCTCGCAGCCAACTATGCTCAAGGAAGCGCCAGCGGCCGCAACACAACACTCGGCCCTGGTCAACCTGCACTGGATGGACTCTCGGAGTGGAGCTCGGACTCCCTCCCAACTACTTACCCTCCACTAGAAAATACATCCCGCGCTCCTTCTGCTGCCACTGAGCGTGCCGAACGTGCCGAGCGTGCAGAGAGGCTATTGAAGGATCAGCCCTCCTTATTTGGCCACTCCTCTCTGGTGGGCACTAGCAGCAGTGGGCCACACACGACATCGGAACCACCCCCGTTGTACCGCACTCGCCATGCATCATGGGACGAGAGTATGTATGACGCCGGCAGTATCAGCAGCGGGAGGAACATCGCGAACAACAATGCAGGCAGCAGCGGCAGGCCAGGAGGGGATTGGGGCGCCCCTGGTACGTGCACGTACGGTCACCCTGTAGGTGAACATCTAGAACGACCCGGGCCTGGGGCATACAACCAATGCCACGAACATCACGGTAACCAATATCACCACGCTGCGCGCCGCTCGAGTCTTCGGCCGGCATTTTCGTACGACGCACTGCAGGACCACGCAAGGCATCAGCATCAGGCCGCATTCGGTTTGACTTCGTCGGCCGGGGTGAGAAGGGGATGCGGAGCAGGATATCCCAACCTTGGGAAAGGCCAGGGAGGAAATGGCGAGGGTAGACGTGGCGGTGGTAGCGGTACTGGCAGTGGCAGTGGAGGGCCTGGTGATGGCTGGGTGATTAGAGGAGGCGGTGGTGATTTTGGGGGGTCAGGAACAGGAGGAGCGGAATCATCGAAAACGGCAGAGGCGAGAGGGCGGTATTTCTGGCGGTGATTTCTCCTGGATTGGTTACTAAAACAATTGGCATTTACAAGCATCTGGTTCTGGGTTTTCTTCTGTTACTTACATGCGGCATTTTGAAGGGGTTTCTTGCCCCTTTTCTTCTTGCGGGAGGGGGGGAAGGGGGGCTGTTGAATGGGATATACCAGTATACTTATTCCTAGAGGCTGGGTGGCTCAGGAACGCCTTCTGAGCAAAAACTTATTACTATTATATGTTGTCGGTGCGACCGGCGAGACATTATTGACTAGTTTGGGATAAATAAACAAAGAGGCCTCGACTTTTTTGGATGTGGTGTTTTTGTCCGTTTCAGTGTACCATGACAAACTACCTACCTAAGTGATTGAGTTGAAACTGGAGGGGTAGGATGGTACGGGAAGGGAGGTTACACGATGGTTTCGGCCTTGGTAATGTAAGTTGAGTTGGGTTGAGTCAATCTATAAGATGAACCGGTCAAGGGAAATTTGAGGATGTACCGCCATCAAGGCCGTGACTGAGCTAGATCGAACTCTCAAGATCGGAAGAACAGCAAGTCCCTTGGTAGAAGAAACGCGAGCTAACAGTATGGGGACGTCGAGTGGCCGTACGTATTCTTACCGTAAGGGTGTAATTAACGCCGGACGCATGGCGGAGCGGCCCGTGCGGCGTTGGAAAAAAACCCCACTGGGTGATTCCGACGGAACAAGCAAGCTTCATGTCCGCGAACCCCCACGGGACATACAATACACGCACGCATGAGGTGCAACACCCTCAATTTTAGCCCGATTCTCCGTACTTCATATAGTTAATTAGATGGGATTTGTAGTGTTCTCGGAACAAGATAGTCTTGGTTTAACCCTAACCCTGCGTAAAGTTTTACTGGGTGGACTGCAAGTTGGCGGGGTTTCGCTTTGGTGTAGCAGATGCAAAGGGTGTTGTTCCCCGGCCCCACCTTTCTTTGCTTGGCGTTCCCTTGTCGCAACTTTTTTTTCCCCCCCACCAGCCGCAAGTTTCAATTCAATACAATTGGGGCGCATCGCGGGTTTCGACAGCACCAGCGATCTCTCTCATTCATCGCCTCATCCTCCAGAATTGAATCATGGGGCGCGGTAGACGGGTATGTACAATTCAATCGCAAAACCCTGATGGGAAACAGAGACGAGAAAGAAGAAAAGGAGGGGGATTCGAAGGAGTGGACTTCGTATCACTATTGGCTACAGACTGACGTTTATTTACCTTTAGGGACATCGTGGCGGCGGCCGTGGCGGAGGTCGCGGAGGCCGTGACAACAACCGTGGCAGCCATCGGCCTTACCAGACCTACCCGGAGGTCAAGAAGGAGAACCAGCGACTCGAGGAGTACTACAACACGTTGATCAACCTGCCCGAAGATGAGCGGGCCGAGTTCTGGGCCGCTCTTCGGAGGGAACTTCCTAACAGCTTCCGCTTTTGCGGTTCTAAGGGGCACGCTCTCGCTGTCAAGCGGCTGCTGCAAACACGCTACATTCCCGAGATCACCCGCATCACTCACGAAGGCGTCACGGTCGCCCCTCCGACCTCTGTGCCTTGGTATCCCGACGGGCTCGCCTGGTCCATGACCACCCCGAAGAACGTCATTCGCAAGTTCCCGCCTTTCGCTGCGTTTCAGAAATTCCTAGTGTCCGAGACGAGCGTCGGAAACATCAGCAGACAGGAGGTGGTGAGCATGATTCCGCCGCTGCTCATGGATGTCAAGCCGGGCATGGCCGTGCTTGATCTGTGTGCGGCGCCCGGCAGCAAGGCCGCTCAGCTTCTTGAGTTCATCCACCGTGGCGAGGAGGCCCGTATTCGCCAAGTTATACGATCGTTCTCCGGCGAGGAGCCCAGGGCCGAAGACGTCCAGGAGGAAGACGAGACCACCCGGTTGGAGGCGGATCCCAGCGATGATGGTCGGGCCACCGGCATGCTCATTGCTAACGACGCCGACTACAAGCGCAGTCACATGCTGATCCACCAATTGAAGCGCCTGTCTTCTCCCAACATGATCGTCACAAACCACGACGCCACCATGTACCCTTCGCTCAGGATACCGAACCCCGAGAACCCAACCAAACCGAACTACCTCAAGTTTGACCGCATCTTAGCCGACGTTCCTTGCTCCGGCGATGGCACTCTGCGCAAGAACGTCAACCTGTGGAAGGATTGGACCCCTGGTAACGCCTTGGGTCTGCACCTCACCCAGGTCAGGATTCTTGTGCGAGCCCTGCAAATGCTCAAGCCGGGAGGCCGCGTCGTCTACTCGACCTGCAGTATGAACCCTGTAGAAAACGAGTCGGTTGTGGCTGCGGCTATTGAGCGGTGCGGTGGGCCTGAGAAGATCGAAATTCTGGACTGCAGGGATCAACTTCCCCTGCTCAAGCGGAAGCCGGGCTTGCGGAAGTGGCAGATCATGGACAAGTCATCTCGTCTGTGGAAAACATGGGAGGAGGTCGAGGAATACACAAAATCTGCCGAGGGCAACATTGCGCCGGGCCGTTTGGTGGAAAGCATGTTCCCCCCGACTGAGGAGAGCGGTTGTGCTGATCTTCCTCTTGAGAGGTGCATGCGGGTGTATGCTCATCAGCAAGACACTGGTGGCTTTTTTATCACTGCGCTGCACAAGAAAGCGGAATTTAAAGCGAAGCCTGAGGAGAATAGGAAGCAACCGAAAACCGGCGCCCCTAAGCGGCCTCTGGAGGAGGAACAGGAGGGCAAGGAGGATGCTGGCGTTAAGAAGCTAAGGTTGTCCGAAGAGCCCGCCAACGAGGAGGCTGCGGTTCCCGAACCCCTGGAACCCGCTGCCCAGGAGACCACCACTGAAGTGGAAGCGCAAGAAAAGCCCGCGGCCGCCGAGTCTATTGCGGCCATCGAAGCTCCCGCTAATGGAGACGCCTCGGAGCCTTCAGCAGCTCCGCAGGCGACAGACTCGACATCCGCAACACCTTCTGCCGCTACCCCAGCCGCCACCACCGGCCAAGACGCCCTCCCAGAGCCGAAACGCAAGCCCGAGGGGCCGTACGAGGAACCCTTCAAGTTTCTCTCCCCCGACCACGACGTCATCAAGAACGTGGCAGAGTTCTACTCCATCTCCTCCCGTTTCCCCTCAGACCGGTACATGGTCCGCAACGCGCTGGGTGAGCCGGCCAAAGCCATCTACTACACCTCCGCTCTGGTGCGCGACATCCTCGTGCTCAACGAAGGCCGCGGCGTCAAGTTTGTGCACGGCGGTGTCAAGATGTACGTAAAGCAAGACGCACCCTCCGCCGACGTGTGCCGGTGGCGCATCCAAAGCGAGGGCATGCCGATCCTGCATGGGTACGTCGGCCCGGAGCGTGTCGTCGTCCTGCGCCGTAAGGCAACCCTCAAGCACCTCCTTGTCGAGATGTTCCCCAAGATTGCCGGCGACGATTGGCGGCGCATGGACGAGATTGGCGAGCGTGTCCGCGACCTGGCCCTTGGGTGCTGTGTCCTGCGTGTGGAACCTGAGCGGGGTGCCGATGGTACTGTCGATGAGGACTTTGCCGAGTCCATGGCTTTGCCATTGTGGAAGAGTTTCCAGAGCTTGAATCTGATGTTGCCCAAGGAGGACCGCAGTGCCATGTTGTTGCGGATCTACAATGATACAACGCCGCTGATCAATATGGGCATTCAGCGAGACCAGAAGAAGGACCAGAAGAATGATGAAAGTGCCGATGCTGACGCTGGCGCCGATGCTGGCACCGGCACTGGTACCGATACTGCTGTGACGGCTGGAGAGGGTGAAGGCGAGGCAGCCAAGGACACCGAGATGAATGATGCCACCGATGGATCTTGGGAAATCGTTGAGGGGCCAGTGTCAACGGCTACAGGTGCTGCCAATGCGGAAGAGACAACCGCTTGAGAGTTTAGGTAGGCAGTCAATTTGTTTCACGGAGTCATTTCCTTACTATATGCTGCTAGCTGTACGGCTGCCCCAACTTGTACGTACGTGATTATGAAGGGCGTTGGGCCAAACAAGGAATAAAAGAGTAATAGACTTGGGTATGGGTTTGCATCAGACTGTTGTCCGCCGTACGAAACAGTAGGTAAACCCACAACCTCGGCCTAATTTTTGTTGTGCATGCGACTTCAGTCGCGAGGTGGTTTGCCCCCATCTCAGTGAAACTTGAGGCCGCCCCTAGCGCTTCCATGAGAACGACATGGTCTTGCTCGCCAATCATAACAACAAGAAGGTTGTCTCACCGCACCTGTAGTGTCCCGCGGCAAATTACACACATCCCAATATGACACCGCCTCTTCCACTCGGGGGAGGGAGGGGATTCGTTTATAGAAACAGCCGAGTTCATTGCTAACACAGCGATAGGCAGGGTAGCTGGAGAGTGAAAGATCTGGTCGGCTTAGGGTGTAGTAAGCAAGCGTCCTAACCAAGGCCAGTGGCCGGCTCTAGACAAAAAGATCGAGTCAAGTAAGTGCATCAGCATATATAATCATAAACCTTGAAATATAACCCTTCGTAAACGTCAACCATTCGTATCAGCAACCATTGATACGAGATAACATGACATGATCTTCGCGAAGAAATAGACAATGCGCAACAGTATCATGAATATAGAACGCCCCCTTAATGCCTTCTCCCCGTCTGTTGTCTCGCTGACAAACCTTCGATCACCTCTTCCTGACCTTTACACCAGAAACTCGCTCAAAACCTGCACCCTAGTCTTCGCCGTCTGCGACCCATGGTCACCCTCGCTCATGGCCTGCATAATCTGTATCATGCGATCTTTTCACAGCAAATCAGTATCCTACATCTCTCATAGTTGGCGCACAAGATAGGCGGGGTGCAAAACTTACGGATATCCCCCTTGGCCCTCACAAAAAGGGGGTCCTTGGCCATGCTCTCCTCTCCCCCAGGCTCGCGCGCCGCCTCTCTCAACACGTTCCCGATACACAGCGCCTCAAGAAACGCCCGGTGGTTAAACACCCACCACACACGGGCCTCAGCTTCGAACAGGGCAAACAAGACGAAGAATGCCGTGATTGCATCGTGCGCGGCCTCGAGCGTGCCGCGTACGTTAACGGGCACGTCTTGGCTTTCCGACGCATGTACTAGCATCAGGTTATGGAAGTAATTGCTGCTTAAAAACAAGGTCTGGCGGACAACACGCTTGTTGCTCTGAGAGAGTTGGGCGAGGGCGTCAGGGTCCCAGGACCGGAAGACATCGGGGAAGGAACGGTAGACAGCACGAAAATCGCCGATTAATTTGGACTTGTGGCGGGCTGTCGTGCAGATGGGGACATCGAGAGACCGGGGCGAGCAGATCGTCTCCTGTACGAGATTGGCGAGCGTCCAAGACCCCCGGATGTAGGCGGTGTCAGTCGGGTCATCGGAGGCAATGGATGAGTTATCCTCGACCAGGTCGTCGACGCTCACGTCAGTGTGAGTAGCGCTCGGTGGGAGAGAAAGAAGGACGGTTAAGAAGGTGTCTTGGAGAAGCACCGCTTGCCAGACTTTACGTCGTTGTTGCTTTTCGAAGGGTGGCGCGTCGGGAACCACTAAATAGAGTTAGATACACTAACAACATTGTTTGCAAATAGAGACATACCAATGTTGGGATCACGGTGAAGTCCCATGGCATATGCCTGCCGTATCAAAATCCCAGCGAACGCCCAACCATCTGAGGCGTGGTTGTCGTTGATGAGGAAGTAGGTGATGAGAACCATAGCCTGGATAGTCTTGATAGAGGCCGTGCTCAAGTACGAGCACATGCGCAAGGCTTGGTTGCTCGCAGAAGCGTAGAATTCGGCCGTTTGTTTTCTCTCCCTCGGTGACGTCGACGTCACAAACTGGGTCCCCAGGGCTAGCATCACAAAAATCAGTGCGACAAACGCGGCATCGGCACGGTCCTTGTCAGGCCGTGATAAAGACCAAAAGTGCTCATAGTCGGCGTAGAACGTTTGTCGGTGGAGCATGGGATACACGGGGTCGACGCATTCGAAGTAGCGGTTGAGCAAGATATCAGCCTGCAGCTTGTCAGGTAGGACAGAGATGACCTCGGGCAGCCCACCCTCGCAAGTCCAGTAGTTGGCAAACGGGTGTTCCGACCCAATACCAAAAACATTAGAGGACCCTGGCGATGAGAAGGGCACATTGGATAAGAGTCCCGTCGAGGTGGCCACTGAGCCGAGTGCCCTAAGGCGTCCAACATTTAGGCCACGGTCAGCAGCATTCGGCATGGCATGGGAAACCCCGTCCGCCCGCCTTTTTGGTGGTCTCGTCATCCGACGGCCATTCGTGGCGGTCCGCGTGGTTTCTCTACACAAGGACCATTAGAAACGATCGATGATGTGACGGCGGTTACATACTCAAGAAGATTGGCGACAAGCGCATATTCACAGTTTGTTTGGCGTTTAATACCTAGGTGGGTTTAGAAGAGACATGGCTAACAAGGGGAATGAACGGCGTACAGGCAAGGCAATGCGGTCTTCCTCGGTCACACTGAGAGGGTCATGTCAGTATGAGTTACGGGCGATCACGGCACAGCGAGGCACAAAACAAGATTGAGATATGAAATGCGTGTAACATGTCCCCCCTGCCCAACCCTTATGCTTGTCGGCTTGTCCAGGGAGAATTGGTTGGGAAGGGGTCCAAGAAACACACATACCTTTGTTTTCCTCTCAACACACTCGAAGCACGACAAGGTTGGCTTGTTTCGTTTCTGCTTTTTCCTCGGCTGGTCAGCCGCGGCCGTGGGGGAGGCAGTACTGCTGTCCCGGTCTTCGGGAGAAGTGCCAAGGCTGGGGCTCGCTCCGTGTCCGTTGCGGTTGGTTGGGTCGGTCTTGGCCACGACCACCGTTGCGGCTACCGAAGGCCCGGAACTATTATTCGGGCCCCATAATCCCGACCTCTCTTCACCAACCTCAACTTCTCCCCGCGTAACCCGTTTTGGGGCGTGGCGAGGAGGTGCAGCATCACCACTCCCGATACCACCGATGCCGCTGCCAAAGCCGACCTCCCCCCCGACGTCCGCACCAGTGTCCAACTGCAGGAGTGGATGCGGGAGTTGGGGATGGTGCTGTTGCCGATAGGGGGTGTGATGAGAGAGGGAAGGCGACACGTAAATCGTAGGCCCCGCGTTCGGCATCGAAATAGCTGACACCGGCAGTCCTGGTAAACCCGACGGAGGAGCCCCCAACGAGGATGGCTGTTGTGGCCGTGGCCTCTCCATTCGCGAATGCACAGGAACGCCAAGAACGTCGGGGCAAGGGGAAGAGCAGCAGCGCGTTGGATAGACCTCCGCTCAGCCGTCAAAAGTAAGGCAGCCAAGCGGGCGGGGGGGATAGGCCGAGGTGGTGGTGTGATCCTCCTCCTCTTTCTAGAACGTCGGGATGGTGGACGCTGGACGGGTCAAATCGACGACCCTCACAGCGACGCGCACATGCGCGAGCGCGTGCCCGTGCAATGACAGGAGCGACTCTTTTCTGGTGGTGAGACACCGAAACTCGAATGAATTTTGCCTTCTCGTGCCTCGCGACGGAGGTAGCGATGTGATTGAAGCTGGTGACACGCGGCCGGGAATAACGCGCAGATACGCGGCGCAATGATTGTGTCTTTTTGGCGCTGCTCAGCGGATAAGCGTGATGCTGAAAGAGGCGAGGTCTTGGCCAAATCGAAATGTTTTCCGCAAGGAGCAATACAAGCGGCTGGGCACGGCTGGGAATAATGAGGGATTACACGTTGCAAACGAGTCGGGAACTGGATTTGAAAGTTGGGTGAGGTGATGGGCTGGGCGAGCACTGGGTGAGCGGGGATAAGAAAGTCCAAACCCCGGATCTTCGAGCACCTAATTCGCCAATTGAGGGGCTGTGTGGTGCTGACCTCGGGGGACGCTTCCCAAGCAGCCAAGCTGCCAGCGCTGCCCCAAAGACCGACAGGGAAGGTGGGAACCTCAGAGACTTCTCTGCCGGAATGGGGGAAGCAAGGACGGTTTCTAATCGCCGAGCAGCGCCGAGCAAGACCATGGATCCTTTCTTCCAGGTTACCCCAGTGCCCAGACAGGACCGGAGAACAAAAGCCGGGCCACAATGTCGCCAATACACCAACAGCAACCTTTCGACATCTCAAGACAAGAGAACGTCGGTCTCACTAGCTTCGCAAATGGATGTTCGTCTCATCAAACCTCGGACCCGCGAAGCTCGGTTGAAAAGTCACAGAAACATCGGTATGGTGGCCAACCTCGAATTCACGAGATTTGGCATCCTCGACGGGATCAAAGGGAGCCGTCTCCTCCCAGGTTGTCCTCCCGTTGCCCACAATTTCTATCCCCCTCGCGCAGTCGTGCGGCATTGAAGGAACCGACAGCCAAAACGATATTTCGGCAACTCCCATTTAGGGCCCGACCCGGCCCCGGAAGCCTACCCGATTGGAAATGCCGTACTATGTGTTTATAAGGATGTATCTTGCGACGTGCATCACACTAGCCACGAGTAGAAGACTATTGTTTTTCTTGCTTTTCACTCGAACAGGTGTGTCCTGGATGTTGTTGCATTGACGCTTTCGAGACGGTTGTTTTTTTACCGTCTTGCCGTCTTCTCCTTTCTTGTCAAGCAGCGTGATCGACAGGCCCATCGACGGGACGCTAAACTAAGCGAGAGCTTAGCATTCGGGCACACGCACGCCCGGAACATGGGTCGTGTTCCTCGGATGATGCCCGCCGTCAAAGAAACTTATTATGTACGTGCAAAGGCAGAACTCGGCAAGACCCCCACAACACGGCACTTCCTATCAGCCAAAAATGAAGTCGTCGTAATTCCTGCGCATCCTTGTCAGGCCCTGCTCCAATGACCAGCCCTTGATCTCGCAGACCCTCCGTGCAATATCGGCCAAAAGGCGGTCCATCTCAGGGCCAGCGCAATGCAAGTCACTCTCGACTAAGACCCGATCGTCAGGACATGCGCGCAGGACCTCGGGAAACTTGCTCTCCCCACCCGCCGTTGACAGGTTGATAGCCGTCGAGAAGGAAAAGAACACCTTGACTGGGATGGCCGGGTTGAGATACTGCTGCAATGTCTGCGAAGAGCCGCTGAACGAGTGCAGACACACACGAGGCGGAAATGGCTTTGGCTTGTAAGCTTTGGCCTGCTCTTTCTTTCGTGGCGGGTCTTCCCCGTTCTCCTCCCAATCCTCCTCCTCAGAGCTGGAAAAGTCCTCCGCTCCCTTCGCTACCATTTTCTGTTGTCGTCTCGACACCACCTCCTTTTCATGTCCCTTCCACAACCCAGCTAGAGCTTCAAACAGCACCCCGTGCGCCTGCACACCGTGCACACTCGCCGCGACACCCAGCTCGCCCGCTAACTTTAGCTGTGCCCTCAACACGCGTGCTTGATGCGGTACCCTCACATGGTGCGGGCTCAGAAGACGGCCCTCGCGCCCACCGGGAGTTAACTCGACGTCGCGATCCGATTTTTCGGCCTCCTTCCATGGCCAAGGCAAGCGGAAGGCTTTGTCCAAGCCAACCTCGCCGATCAGAACCGGCCCGCTCGCACCAAGGATGCGTTCGCGGGTGGAAGTAAGGAAATCACGTAGCGACAATGGTTCGGGGAGCGAGGCGATGAAGTTGGCGTCGGGCTCTGGCGAGAGCACAGCCTTGTAATGTAACGCCTTTTGGTCCTGCCCTTCTGAAGATGACGGGTCGTAGGTTCGGCCAACGTCGGTTCTAGTACTATCCTCCGTGTCATCGTAGATTTGGTGCGAAAACCAGGGGTGCCATCCAAAGGCTGGTATGATCTTGCGATCATGGCCAGTAGGCGGACACGGCTCCTCGAGCTCGGAGCGTTTCGAAATCCCTCCCTGTTTCGCGGCCGAGGACACAAGGTCTTGGTCCTGTGAACGGGTGGCCATGATGGTCAACACGCGTGTGCGCATCCGGGGGATGCTGGCGATTGATGACATGGTGTCAGTAGGGTGGCAGTGTGCGTCGCAAACCCCAATGTGCCAGGGAAAGTCGTCGTTTTCCCCGTTGTGGTCGGGATGGGGCGTTGTTGTGGCCGACGCCGGTTGGCCATCTTCCGTCTGGTGACACATATTTGTCCCGAGTTGAATTTCTTGGTCGGTTGTTCACTCAGCTCTGCCCATTTCATTGGGCTCCTGAACTAAGGCCTCAAGTTGAAGTAGAGGGAAGATACTGCAAATGCCGAACGAAGCTTGGGGTATCTAAACATTGAAGTCCACAGAGCCGGCGACATCTAAAATCATGGATTATATGGTGTCAGAACAAATTCCTGTTGGCAAGCATGACTGGTGTTTAGATCTCGAAGCTTCCCCCGCAGCAACCCCGCGCAGAACATCTTGGCGGCGATCTCTGCAAGGATCTTCCCCCCATTGACAGGGGTTATTTTGAGGCTCTCCAAAACTCCATCGCGACATCGCAGCTGGTGAGCACGCGGGCTCAGCGGGCCCAGATCACCTGTTCAGTCGGGATAATGAAACCGGGAGCAGTAATGAAATATTTTAATATGACTCAACACAAAAAAGTGAAAAGGACTGCAAGAACTCGAAACAAATCCGTGTTCTGAAGGCATATCAAGATAATCGCGGCTAATGTTCCTTGTCCAAGCGGTTTTGAAGGATTTCCCTTTCCCCAAGTAAGAAGGCCACGGCCGGGACATCGGCGGAAAAAAGGAGAAGAACAAAACAGAGATAGGAATACACATTGCAGAAATCAATTATCTCCAAAATCCCACAATCTCCCATGTTCTCTCAACACAGCGATCTCCCGCTCTGCCTTCTCTTGTCGCTTTTTCTCTTCCCTCTCAACGCGCGCACGCGTCGGCGCCCGCATCGTGACAGCCGGAATTTCGGACTCATCTTCCGTGGCCGGCCGCCGCGGCAGCAACTCGATGATCTCGGACTCCTTGTAGAGGGGTCGGTTGCGATCATGCCGCCGTCGGGAGCGGCTGCTGGACGTATGTTTGCCGTTGGCCCCAGCACTGCCCCCACCGAAGTGTCCTCCACGGGGTTCGCCTATATATTCGACCTCTTCGGCAAAGGTCACTCTCTTAACACGTCCGGTGCGCGGTGGGGAGTGGTCTGACGCGGAACAACGCAGCGCGGGGCGGGGCGGGCGGTCGATCGAGCTTTGCGATGTCTCGGAATTCGGGGTGGGAATGGTGTCCTGGCTGGACTCACTGTCGTTGCTATTGGACGGAGTGAGCAAGTCACTGCTGCAGCAACTGCTGGTGGTACTATCGTCGTCCTCATCATCGGTAGAGTATGGTGAATTGCCCGACACCTCCCAGTACTTGGAGTACTTGCGCATGATCTCCTGCTCCTGTGCCTCATTCACTGGTGGCCTGTCTGTGTCGCCATAACTAAGCCACATGATGCCAGCAATGAAGCACTCGACGGTTACAACGATGTTGTAGATAACGAGTACAACTGAAGCAACAATGGACGTGAGACTTCCGACCGTGAATAGAAAGGTGGCGAGAAAGGCGAAGACGATTGTTGCATAGAATTTGAAGGCCCTAAACGCCCAGACCTTCCAATCCGGCAAGAGTTTGGACCAAGAGATCTCGTAGTCCTCTGCCATGGTGGCGGTTGAGAGTCTGTTTTCGAACGGGCAGTTTAGGTGTTGGTTGAATCGGACGAACCGCTGCAGTTGAAACGAAAGAACAGGTAAGGACGGGACGGGCGGCACGCAGTGTAAGAGGTGGGTAGATAAAGGTCCCTCGGATCCTGAAGATGACGCATTCCCGGCTTGGGTTCGGGGCGCCCGCATGCCCACATGCAGGTGGAAAGGTTGAAACGTCGGGGAACTCGAGAAGGCCGAAGGTCAATTTGATCATCTCGAAATGTATTAGGTCACCAAAAAATGTGAGGGGCTCCTTGGGAACGCGCGCGCTGGAAATTCGCCTCGTTTTCAGATCGATCCTAAAGTAGAAGAGATAAGAATAGATCCAAAGCCAGCGATGATGATGTCGGTAGATAGTTTCACAGAGTTGATCAGCGCGGGATTGGCAACTTACCCGAAACCCAAAACACCGAGGTATCTTTCCATCCCATGACCATGCCAATTGTAATCCTGACCCAAGCTCCAAAACTCCTTGAACCGTCGTACACTGTATGTCGTGCTGTGGCCACGCATCGCGCCTAGAGGCTCTGCCAGAAGTAGTTCGCATAGAAGAACCTCGAGAACTTCCGATCTATGTTTACCACATGCACGTCTCCCTTACGATCATTCCTTACCACCACTCGGTTGAACTCTCCATCCTTGCTGTCCCTCTCAATCTCAATTCCCAGGCTCCGGTACACCTTCAACCGCAGCAACACCTCATCTTCCAACATACCCGCTGCCGCTCCACCATTACCACCCCCGCCAGCAGTGCCAGTACCCCCTGCCCCAACTGTGTCACCCCCATCCACCCCTTGCAGCTCCAACTCTTGCAGTCTGGCATTCAACTCCGCAAGCTGTCCCTGCAGCCGCTCCGTCTCCATTTCCAGATCCGAGGCTGCCTTAGCGGTCCGGAACTTTTGCGTATCCAAACGCGCAATATCTGAGGCGTGGCGCGCCGATGAATGGGAGGTTGTCAATTCCGCATGTTGTGACGAAAGAGTGCCGAGGGAGCGGGCGAGACGCCGCAGCGAAGCTTCAGCTTCGCGCAGACGCAGGTCACGGGCCTGTTGGAGGGTTGAAAGGGATTCTGAGACGCGGGAGACGGCAGATTTATCGGGAGCGATGTTGAAATTGGATATTGTGTGGCGGATGAGCTACTCGAGAGTGTTAGGTTGGCCGCTCCTTTTTAATGAGCGAGCAGGGAGGGACGGGGACGCGTACAGTAGAGGGGTCTTCTTCGAGAAGCATCTTGGCGGTTGTTTGGTGGACGTTGCGATGGGATTTTTATTTTTACTGCTCTTTTTTTTTTCCTAACCCGTGGCGAGATTACACTAGACAAGGGGCTGGGATGCAAATTTGTTTCGTTGTCGTGCTTGCGCGCTCTCAAAATCAATTCAAGAGTCGTTGCCGTGATTTGTTTGGGGTGGGCTTGGCAGTGCCATCTCCCAGGCGACAGTGCCGAAGCTGCCCGCCATCCGTTATCTTATCTCACTCGCCACTGCGAGCTCAGCCCAAGCAGTGGGCAGCTTCGTCATCGGCGGGCCACATGCTGGGAACTCGCAACGGCCCGAGCTTCGCAAACCTCCAAGGAAATCCGGGAAGAAAAACTAACACCATCGCCGTACATCGCCCGCTGCCCGCCGCCCGTGCATTTAGAATACTGCATCCCACCGGAGAAAGTATTATCAGTTTTCTCGCACGAATTTTGCTATGACACAACTACCATGTGAGCACGTGTATCCATCCCCCATAATTCACTTTCGCAGTAGCTAATCAGGATGCTTCCAGACGCGATTGACGCCGAGACGTGAGTAACCTCTCCTTTGCTTCTCTCTCGTTACGCCAAACAGATGTATCGGGCAGTTATCCTGATGTGTATATCACATGCAGTCCGCTCAACCCCGATGAGCTAGGGGTGCTCCGGGCTCAATATGAGAAGGAGGGCGACATGGTTGGCGTCCAGACCAAGTTCAACTACGCATGGGTATATCCTTCTACCCCTCCTCTTTTTTCACTGCTACGGGCACACTAACGTTTCCTACTTCTCAGGGCCTCGTAAAATCCAACCTCCGCAATGAGCAACACCTCGGCGTGATGCTCCTCGCCGAAATCTTCCGTACGTCCCCCGAGCGCCGACGCGAAAGCCTGTATTATCTTGCGTTGGGTAACTATAAGCTGGGAAATTACGGCGAGGCGCGCCGGTACAATGACCTATTACTTGACAAGGAGCCTGCGAATTTACAAGCCGCCAACCTGCGCACACTGATCGACGACAAGGTGGCTAAGGAAGGGCTCATGGGTGTGGCTATCGTCAGTGGCGTGGCTGTTGTGGCAGGGATTGTGGGAGGTGTATTGCTTCGCAACCTTGGCCGCAAGAGGTGAGGCTACTCAAGCCCCCAGGGTGTGGGTCGGCTGGCAGCGGCCGAGAATGGGAGAAGCAGTACATATTCCAGCGGGTACACCGAAGTGCCTTGTATTTGTACGGGACTGGATGACGGTGGCGCCGTGATTTTCAACTAATTGACACTTGGTTACAAAGTGCTTTTCTTTTGCTCTTTTTTTCGAGGGGTCTTTTTCCGGCGTGACTTCTGTCTAGGGCAATCAGGTCCATTTCCGAGGGACCACCTGACAGCACGATTATGGCAGTGTGGCCGCTCGTTTAATACGGCTTGTTCTTTGTGGACAGCAAAGAAGTGACGTCCTTGGAGGCAGGAATCGAGTGGTGGAGTGGAGGCTCACGAGGGCCGACTTACCTAAGGTAATTGGATATCCATCCAAAGGGGCTGCATGAATGATGCATGCCACGTGGATAACGTGTCCTGCAGTGCCAGTACGAGGCGAGCGAGTCCTTCTGAACATAATCCGTACCTCCATACCAACCTGAGGTACCTCCTAGGCTGAAGGGAGGTCTGTCGAAGTGTCGGTACCGTCAGAAACGGGACAGGACAGTCAACGCTAAAAAAAACAGAACGGTTGCCCTCTGCTAATGCCGTTCAACGACCAATACGGCAACACCACCTACCTTCCATGTGTGGGGAAGTCGGAGAACTCCTTGTCCATAACACCGCGATGTGTAAACGGGGAGCCATCATGTAGGCGTTTTGTACATGGATCCCGAGCACTCCATGCCCATGACAATGCTTCGCACCCTGCCCCCACGATCATAAGGTACCTCATTACTTCCTGTTATGATCCGCGACTTTCCCGTCTCTATACTAAGCCCAACCGTTCGGGGCCGTTCCTCGCCAAGAATACCTGGCCGTTTGGAGCAACAGGGGCACGATCGGCTGGGATCGGGTACTTTGCTGCATCATTAGCGATCCAACATGTGGTGTGGTATATGAGGCCGTTTGAGAGGATGTTATCCCAGCTTGCTCCAGGGTCCCAGGGACTTGCTTGCAACGTGCCTGGCTTCCGGGTTCCACCCACTGTGGCGCCGGGGTCCACAGGTACGTATCCATACTAGGTACATACATAGTAGTACCTACCGGTGGACACAGTGGGTAACGTCAGTTAGCACTTGCGGACCGTTCAATGATACCGCAGAACACCCAACAACTTAACCAACCTCAAAGCCGCCGCAAAGCTTCCACAACCAAGACGAAATACCGCGTACCTACACGGCATCGCCTTTCCATTTCGGTGAAGAATTCTTTAGCTTCACACCTGATAAGAAGGGTTGCGAGTGTACAAACATATATACCGGACCCCGATCTTCTGGTTTTGGCGGCGATCACGAAAGTGGGGCGATTGCTGAGGCCCTTCGACGACGCTCCTTTAACTTCTCTGGAGGGGCACGGCTTTTCTTTTCTAAGCGCTTTTCCGACAATCTACACAACCCCCAAACTTAGCGCCTCCTCTTGATTAACAAGCCTGTCACCGTGGCGTCCCGTGGCCGTTTCGCCTTCGCCGTTGCTACCGGCATTCTCGGCGCTCTTGCTGCGTACCAACGTCATAACGATCAGACTGGGCACGAACAACCTGGTATGGCGTCTTTGGGTGGGCGCCGTCTCGGCGCCGCAGAAGGGAGGGAGCTTGTGTTCTGCCACGCATGCCAGCATGAATGGTATCGTGAAAACGCAGACCTGGAATGCCCCAGGTGCCACAGCTCGTTTACTGAGATCGTAAGCCATCAACATCATCTAGCCACAGCTTCAATCCTAGACCCCGTCCCACCTAATCGCGGCCGTTTGCACTGACTTGCTAACTCCTTCGCTCCAGGTCGAGTCGTCAAATGATCCCCGCGACCCGTCTCCCATCGGCATAGATACGCTCGCAGACTTTGCCAGCGCTTCGAGGACCTTTCCGCGCCGCCAAGCTGACGATTCCGACCCCGAAGAAGGCGATATTGAAGAACATCTGTATGGTGGGGCGAGATCCTCCTCCACTGGGCCTCCCCCCGGGTCTCAATATGGTATGAGCAATGCCAGTCGTCCAGGTGACGAGGCCGACCTCGTCTTTCGCCGGTTTGCCGACATGCTCATGCATGATCTCGGGGCTGGAAGGGCAATACGCAGGAGTCCTGGGCCTAGTGGCATGTTTCCGCAACAAGAGGATGCGCCCGAGCCGCAACCTGGACCTAGATTCCACCAGACCACCTTTAGGGCTGGCCCATTCGGTGGACGTACCCGGGTTACAGTCACAAGTGGGACTTTCAGCGGAGGTGGCACCGAAGGGTCGCCCTTCAACACAGCATCGTACGTCGCTTCCCGCAGGGGAGTCTTACCTCATCCCTACGGACCATTGAGACGCTCCGTCACTATCATCACCAACCACAACAGTGCAGCTAATGTTCACGGATCGCATAGAATCTTCGATCCCCTTTTCGGCTTTGGCGCTGGAGATGATGCGAGCCAGCGAGAGCGTAGTCCGGGACCGGGTTTCGGCTTCCCATTGCTGGGCAGTCTCCAAGAGCTCATGAATTCTTTATACAACCCCGCCGCGGCGGTCCATGGAGATGCGGTCTTCACCCAGGAGGCCCTGGACCGCATTATTACACAGCTCATGGAGGCATCGCCGCAAACTAACGCCGCCCCACCGGCATCGGAAACCGCCATTGGGAATCTTGAGAAAAAAAAGGTGGACGACGAGATGCTCGGTCCAGAGGGCAAAGTCGAGTGCACTATTTGTATTGATGAGATGAAGAAGGGTGATGAGGTGGCTGTTTTGCCCTGCAAGCACTGGTACCACGGCGAATGTGTCGTCCTCTGGCTCAAGGAGCACAACACATGCCCCATTTGCCGGAAACCGATTGAGGGTGCTGGGACGAGCAGCAGCGGAAACAACGGTAACAACCACGATCTCGGCTCTAATTCCGGCCAGCGGGCGTCTTCATCACCATCTTCACACTCCCCCATCCCCAATCAACAACCCAATACAACTTCCTCAACTTCGGCGCCCTCTCCCGATTTCGCCTCGCCCACGCAAGGTACACCTTTCCGTTTCTCCCCCGGCTCGATGTTCACCGACTCGCTTTCCGCCCGACCCCGCCCCGACCGCGGTCCGCGCGAGCGTGACAGACCCCTCCGGAGCGCCCGCGAAAACATGGACCGCCTCAACTCGATCCGAAACCTAACATCTGGTAATGGTAGCGGTAGTGGTTCACCCACGCTCTCGACATCGATGTTCCGACGCAACTCGCATTCGCCGCCCCCCGCGGTTTCGCGACCGAGCGGCAATTCGAATGATGAAGCGATTGCTCAGAGAACCGCGCGGGTTAGAAGCCCCTCGGCTTCGAGGAATCGTGATGTGGACTGGGAGGAGGATCGTTCTGGGGATTTAGAGAGGGAGGCGCGGGAAGAGAGGGAGCGGGCCCGGCAGCGGGAATTGGATTGGGGTGCGAGTGAGAGGGGCGCTGCGGCATGGGACTGGGGCCTTGGAGATGGAGGATTTGGGGACGGTCGAAGGTCATCGCAGCCAAGTCAGACGCAACACCAAAGCCAACAGCAACAGCAGCCACAAGAACGGCAAGGGCAGGGACAGGGGGGTGGCACGTTTGGATGGTTGAGGGATCGCTTTGGAGGCAGAAGAAATTGATACGTGATGGTGCAAAGGAGATAGCCGGGGAAACGATGGGTAGCATAACCCTCAGAATCTGCGGTACATTTAAGATAGGGGGTGCTGGGATGGCGCTGTGGTTGCCGTGGAACTGCGGGTACATTTACGTCCAGCACGTTCCTGTTGGTTACGCGGAGGAAGGCCAACTGTCGACTCTTGTTAAGGAGTTTTCGGAAAGAGATGGCTCTGCGATGAGTTTTTAGCGGAAACGACGACGTCATGAAATTTATGACCCCTTTGCTCTCGCTTTTTAATGTCTGAGCTTTTGCTGGGCGGGTTCCTGGTTTTCCAGTGAGCTTTTATAGCATTCCAAACACTTCCACTTGTGACGTTATTTACAGAAAACCAAGTGGCCAGCGGAAGACGGAACAACGGTGGCTCTTTTAATTGTGTGGGGATCCCGTCCCAACTTAAATATGAATAGAGACCCCTTCTGTTGTAGAGGTCATTTTATATTGTTCTATCAAAGAGGTGGGTTGGTTCTCGTTTCTGCCTTGTTTTTTTAGATGTGGTACGCCGCTTGAGTTCTCAAGTTCTTACGGCATGAAGAATTTCTCAACGAAATAAGACCTGAACAGTTGAAGAGCATGAAGAGTCAGCCCGAAAGGGACTCGTCAGCTTTCCCCCTCCCGTTCATTATCTCCTCGCTGATTGGCCGGCTTTCAATTCTGCCTTACATGGCTGTCCAAATTGGGCAGGACGCGCAGCCAGTACTTTTTGGTGAGATTTGGCGGGTAAAGAGACAACGTTGCGAATTTTCTGGGGTAGTTCATGTCCAACAGACCACGTTGAGCTGGAGGCGGTTTCGTGGGTTGTATGTCTTGATCTGTTCTCCATCCTCTTTTTGGACTCGAGAGTTGAATGATCCATACCTACTCTTCCCCCTTCCCACCTTGTTTCTCTTGACTCCTTGGCCCTAAGAACTCCAGAGACTCTTCCCTGCGGAGCGAAATCTGGCCAAGTCATAGAGGTGGTCTTGTTTTCCGCGTAAGGGAAACCCCGTCTACCGGGCCTGTCCATACACGCCTTGACTTCCTGGGTGCGGAGGGGAGCCGTGTCATCGTCCCCAAGGCGCAGCGCGACCGCTTCCTCACACTTCATTCTCTCGCCGCGGCCCCACTGCTCGTCTACCTAATTACTTTGAGCCATGCGCCTATTACTTCCCGCCACAGTACTGGCAACCCTGAACTGGCCAACATTTACGGGTGCTTACCCCATACCAAAACGTTCGTGCGCCCTTCTTAATGAGAGACTGGCGATTCTTGCCAACTAATGCTCTCTACTAGCGGACCAACAGTATCTTGCGCCAACCCCATCAGCATCTCAACTAGCCCCCGTTGCCAACGGTTCTGAGGAAGCAACGGTGGGGCAAAATGTCTTCTCTTTTGGCGGGCAGGGCGCCGACTCGAACAGAGACTCAGGAGAGACGTCCACCTTGAACCTCGAGATTGAGGAATTGCAACGTCTCCGCACCAGCCTTGCCGATCTTGAAGATGAGGTCGTTGCTCGAGCACGGTGGCTGGCCGACACCGTCGGTCATACGCCGCCTCCCAGCCTCGTAGACTGCGACGGCCTTCAGTGTGTATTGCGCGTCATCTTGCGCAAGGCGGGATACGCAGCTGAGGGTTTACTCGGCTACACCGATGAAGGGCCTCCGACCAAACATACAAACCAGCGGGACAATAAGCTGGGACTAGAGACCCCCCTTCCACCGTGGCGCGGAGGCTCGAATTCTACCGATTTCGACCCATTAGCCGATGACGGTAGAGAGGAGTGGATGACCCTCATCATTCTAGGCCTTTTATGTGGGTTTGCAGTGGTGTTGGTGCATATCCCTTACCGCGCCATCTCTCGGCTGTTCCTCGCGCGCATGCGTCGTGGATCGTGGCCGTATTGGAAGAGAGAAGGCGGGATGCAGCTGGATGATGGGGACGAAGCAGGGGAAGACCTGAGTGAGAAACAGAGTCTAATTTCTGGTCCTCTCGAGGTGGATGGGTTTCGGGGCGTACAGGTGGTGGGTTGGGAGGATGAAACAGATTTCAACGAGACACTTGGCATCGAGAGGTGTCAGTCTGGTGTAGTTGAGTATCCTAGAAGAGGAGGAGTTGACGAGATGGAGCGTATCCTAGACGAGGGAGCGGACGAAATGCTGTCGACCATCGGGGACGAGATCGCGTCGTTCCAGTCTGCGCTGGCCCTGGTCGAGGGCATGGTGGCGGCTGAAGAAGAAAGGTCTAGGGGAAGCAGGGCGAATCGTTCGCCAACGTGATTGATGGTTTGATGGTGTAATTCTCGACCAGAAGCGGGTTGGTACCTGATGAGTCGCATAAGTGGCCCATCATGATGGCGATTCCTTCAACCACAGAGCCTTATGCCACTGTTGGACCTCAATAAAAAAGCCTAATGATACCAAGGTGGCTGATGTTCTGCCCAGTGGCGAGAGGGCTGAGGGAAACCGAGAGAGATAAGGCAACAACTCATCGTTGCAGCTGTCCCAATCGCAAGGTATTGCTTCACAAAGAGAGGGAGGACAACGGCCATGCGTTATGTAGTGATTGGTCTCCATGAGCATGAAACATCCAAATTGGCACCCAAAACCCCGCTGTCGGGTGTGCTAGCGGGACTGACCTGAGATGAGTCCCTCAGATTTAGCGGGTGGGCCCTTTTTAACCAATCTCTGGCACGGCCCTCCTCCACAGGCCGTGTTTGCCGATCCATTGGCTTGGTCTTATTCCAGTGCCTGGTCTCCCCGGTTGGCCTCTTGCCTAGGCCGCCCGTGAAGCACGACAACGAGCAGTTGGCTCTGCCAAAGCTCCGCATTTTTCGGGGCTAATTAAAACTGGACAGCCTACCATTCAGGTCCTTGCTCTGGGAACTCACGAGAGCCGACCTCTTTTTCCGACTGGCATAACTTTTAACCTCTCCAAAATTCTCCTGCAGAACGCAAGACCAAAGCAACAACTCGCATTCGAGAAACAAACAAGCGATCTCCAATATAATCAATTATCATTGGGAGGCTTCACCCACCGCGAGCCCCCACCGTTCAATTGAAACCTGCCGTCTGCCGACTCGAGTTGCTGAAACCCCTCCCTTTCTCTAGCCTCGCATCACGCCAGCTGGACGAACTAATATTGAGGCTGACACCATGGCCGACGACCCAAACAATACAAGCGACATACCGGGCCGAGCCGAGTCGGCCGCCAACATAACAAAGGAGGATGCTGAGACCACCGCCGCGCGGCGCGAGCTCAAGCAAACGACACTTTCCGAGAAGCGGGGCCGTGAGGAGGCCGACGTCGATGGTAGCAGCGATAAGAACGACGACGACGCACAAGGGTCGCAGGATGACACGAGCCCGCCCGACAGCGATGGGCATCGAGGCAAGATTCGTCGGTTCACCCCGCCGGCCAGCCTCAGTGTGGGGAAGGGCAATGCCGCCTCGCCGAAGGAGCAGATCGCATCGCCTAATAAGAAGCGGGCCCGCGACGAACCTGAAGCGAGTAAGGATGTTGTCGAGGCCACATTGGTGAAATCCGATGTGGACACGGACTCCAGTCCTGAAAGGACGTTGCACAATAGGCGGGACCGGTCCGAGCCCGAGCAGAAGCGACGACGAGACCGGCAAGCTAGTGCATCTGCTGTACTAGGGGCCAAGGAAGAAGTGGTAGGTTTTCTTTTCCAGTTTTAGCATCGTTGCGGACGGACGCAGTCGTGTGACGGCCCCTCTTGATGTTGACCTGCCCGTCTTACCCATTTAGGAACCCCTCTCTGCCAAGGCATCTCCCAGGTCAAGCCTGGACGGGACACGCCGGGACTCGACGGGCGGGAATGATGATCCCAAGAACAAGAAAACATCCAGCACAAGTTTCGCTAAGTCAGGCTTCGCAAAGCTGGCTGGCTCGTCCACCTCACCGTTCGGGACTCAGGGCGGATCGGCACAGCCCAAGCTGTTTGGCTCATCATCGAAATCTTCATCCTTTGGTCCCGCGCTCAGCGAGTCCGGCCCTTCTCTCGGTGCGCCCGCTTCCACGAAGCCAAAATTCAACTTCAGCGGAGCAACGGCGTCGTCTCCATTTGTCACGCATAACGGGCAGGGCAGCGGGTCGTCGTCTGTGTTCAATGCAAGCCCCTTTACGAGTATATCCGGCGGCACTCGTATATCGGGTTGGCTCAACCAGTCGAGCAAAGCCGGCGACTCGTTTAAGAGTGGCAAGTCGGCCGTGCCGTTTGGAGCACCTGCAACCGAGGACGAGAACACGTCAGGGGAGAAGAGCATTGATCAGAACAAGGGCGGGAGTACTGTTACTGAGGGTTCATCTGAAGATAAGAGCGGGGTGGGTAGTGGTGAGATTCAGGACTCGAAAGGGACGCCCGAAAAGAAGCAGGTGTTAAAGCCGGGTAAGTTTAAGCTAAGTTATTGTTTTGCGTGGTTTTACCACTGACTTGTTTTCAGTTGAGGTCGACAATGGCGAAAGTCAGGAGGTTACGTTGTTCTCGCGTCCGGCGGATATGTACGTGTCGGAGAGCGGCAAGCTGAGACAGCGGGGCTCCGGCACACTCAAACTCAACGTTCTCAAGTCGACGGTCAAACTGGATGACAATGGTGTGCCCATTCCGACTTCGTTCAACGAATCTATCTCCAAGCCCACTAAGGCGGAGTCGACGGTTGAGCCGGATGACAATAGCGATTCCGAGTCGAAAGCCGAGCCGGATGATGGTGGCGCCCCCGAACCAACTTCGTCAGACACCTCGGTGCTGGGTGAAGGCGACAGTGGTAAACCCAAGGGGGGAATTAAGCCCCACAAGCTGCCGCAAGCACGCTTCATCATGCGTCAAAATTCCACTTTGAATCTGATACTCAACTCGACTCTGCAAGCGTCGACGACCATCATTTTCAACCCTGATTACGAGAATAGGGTGACGTTTAGTGCGACCGTAGACCGCAAGCTGACTACGGTTGTCGTGAGGGTACGTTCATCTCTGGAATCTTATCGCAGGTTATTAGGGGTAATTGAGCTACAAACTAATTGGGGTATTAAGATGTCGCCGGCCGATGTGAGCACCTTTAGGGAGTTGGCGACGACTTTGCGAGCGCGGATGTCTAGCACCTAGATGCGGCAGTGCGGCACCGACACAGTGGTCATTTCCCGTTATGCATTCCCTCCGAATAAGCATGGGATATATTTTGGCTGGCGTCGTTCCTGATGCCAAACCGCCCCAATCGGGCCAATCTTTTCTGATTTTTGCGGGCAACACATTGGCCGGCCGAGGGATAGATGGACCTGTCGATATGTGCCCGTGGCCAACGAGGAGGCGTCAAGGGCCCAAAGGACTGGCACCCACCTCATTGTGGCCAGGGGAGGGAGACAACGCTTTACGGCATCCCAACCAGAAAGGGACCGACTGGACGAAACAACACAAAACCGGGCACACCGGCCTTTTTCTACTCTGTCCACTGAGGTACTGCCTTGTAAATCTACAAGCGAAAAGGTTTAGGGACAACTTGTGGGACTTTGTGTACATAGATATTACCACGTCTACCCCAATTACCGCTAGGACGGCGATGGGCGGGAAGCAATGAGCAAACGGGGGAGATGGCGGGTGCTTTGACCAAGTCCTCTGTAACCATTTCGGTAGTGTATCGCACTCACAACAGTTACGTTAGCAATAATTGATCAACGTTCTTTACCCTGTGGAATCCTTCAACGTGATATCGCCCTCTGACTGACGTATATTTTTATCCATCTCGGGAGGTTTGAAGGTTAATTGTAGAGTTCTGTGCAGAGGTCCTAGTATTCTCCCGGGTATTATACTGTACATACCTCGTACAGTACCGATAAGTATGGACGCAGCGGGGCCGGCACACGTGCTCTCCCGCCACTTTCGCGAACCACTTAACGCGCGGGCCGCGTCTTTTTGACGCCTTCATTCAGGAGTTTAAGCCCGTGCCTTGTCTTACCGACAAGCCTTCAAGTCCCCATTAGCGCAACATAAATCGACAGCGTACTCCCCGCGATGGGCACTCCCACGGATTCAAGCGCTACTTTAGGCAAGCGCAAGCGCGGGCGGACCACGGGCGACACCACTCCCGTCGGCCCCAGAGTACCTTCACGCACTGCTCGTCCCCTGAAGAGTATATCCCGGACAGATGCATTGCCCTCTGGCCAGCCAGCCTCTGACACACTCACCCACGGCCCAACATTAGCCAGCTTTGAGCCTGTTGACGAAGATGCGGATAAACCGCAACCACGACAAACGGAGGCTCCTAAATCAACATCATACCCGAGATCCCAACCCCGGACGAAAACAAAACCACCCCAAGCCATCCAGCCTCCCACGCATCCATGGCCTCCTTATTTCAACCGACTTGCACAGCTGCACCGCGCTCTTAACCTAGTGTCAACCTTCCTTGGAGCACAGAGGCAGCGGCAGGTTGCCCCAACACTAGATACGCTACGCCCCGCAGTAGAAGCACATACAAAGTGCGCGTTAGAGGTGGAAGATGTTGCAGGCGTCGTGGCCGTTTTGGCGGCCAGGGCGTCCGATGTAACGGTTGAGGGCAGTGGTAACCACGATGGGAAGGGTGATATAGAGGTGGATGTCGGAACGAATGAAGCAGAGATGCGGCTTCACGACACCGGAAGAACACGCCCCTCCGGCATACGCTTCGAATATGTCGACGAGGTTGACCTGGCACTCTCCCTAGGTGGTGCTGAGACCGAACGGGAGCGGGAATATCTTCTCCAAGACCAATCCGCGCTGGGGCAGCCGAGAAAGGAGGTGTTGATGTTTGAGTTTGTCGACGCTGAATTGAAGCACGACGCTAAAGTGAACAAATCCCGAGACAACGAAAATCGTATGAAGATGCCCGTCTTCAGTCAGGCGCAAATGGCGCGCCTAATCGAACGCCGCAATACAAAGTTTAATCAGGCAATCAACCAGTTTCTAGACAAATGTGCCACGGACGGTCTGGATCCTGAGATGGTTCTCAAGGATTCCAGCGCAATGTACACCCCGAAAATGACGGAAACTCAAGAACAACCGCGGCATCTGATCAGCACACTTCCTGCGAGTATCCCACGCGAGAGGAAGAGCATACCCGAGATCATCCAAGAACTCAAAGACAGCCCGTGGTACACGGGCCAGATTGTACCGGATGGCCATCGAATGTTTGAAGCACAAGAAGCTGTCTACGGCGACCTGCACTTCTTGCTGAGCCAGGACTTGGTCAACGCACTGTACAACACCAAGGGTATCACGCAGTTCTACGCGCACCAAGCCGAAGCCATTAACGCGCTCCACGCGGGCCACCACGTCGTCGTAGCAACTTCTACCAGCTCTGGCAAGTCGCTCATTTACCAATTACCCGTGCTGCACGCTCTCGAGCGGGATCATCAGACAAGAGCCATGTATATTTTCCCCACCAAAGCGTTGGCGCAGGATCAGAGGCGTAGCTTACAGGAGATGGCGGCGTACATGCCAGGGCTGGCGGACGTGATGGTGGATACGTTTGATGGGGACACGCCGATGGAGGACAGGAGCAGGATACGGGATGAGGCGAAGATTATTTTTACTAATCCAGATATGCTGCATATCACGATTCTGCCGCAGGAGGAGCGGTGGAGGACGTTTTTGAAGAATCTCAAATATGTCGTGGGTATGTATTCCCCCCTTTCTAGTCAGCGGATGTATGGTGCAAGGACGACGTAAACATGCTAATGGGCGAGTTAATAGTGGACGAATTGCATTATTACAACGGACTGCTGGGCTCCCACGTTGCTTTTATCATGAGACGACTGCGTCGGACCTGTGCAGCACTCGGGAACCGGCGCGTCAAGTTCATCTCCTGTTCTGCTACGGTGGGGAACCCGGAACAACACTTTAGGACGATATTTGGTGTAGATGATGTACAGCTGGTTTATTTTGACGGCTCACCGTCAGGTGAGCAACGTCTCTCTTAACGAACCCCTAGAATGTACCTCACTAACCATCAACATGTAGGACGCAAAGAATTCCTCTGCTGGAACACCCCATATAAAGACCCCCGTGACCCAGCCAGTGGCCGCGGTAACACCATGTTGGAGTGTTCCCGGCTGTTTTGCCAGCTGATCCTACGAGGCGTGCGGGTGATCGCCTTTTGTCGGGTCCGTGAGCAGTGTGAAAAGTTAGTGAGTGCGGCAAAGCGGGAGTTGGCTTCTCTTGGCCGCAGTGAGGTGGCCGGCCGCATCATGGGTTACCGTGGGGGTTACACAGCGCAGGATCGCCGGCAGATCGAGAGTGAGATGTTTGAGGGGAAACTCCTCGGCATTGTGGCCACCACGGCGCTGGAGCTGGGCGTGGATATTGGGACGCTGGACTGTGTGCTCACATGGGGATTTCCCTACACCATCGCCAACCTCCGGCAGCAGAGTGGAAGAGCTGGACGGAGGAACAAGGACTCACTGTCAATCCTGGTTGGTGATGGGTTTGCCACCGACCAGCACTACATGCAGAATCCGGACGAGCTGTTCAGCAAGCCCAACTGTGAGCTGCAGGTGGACCTAGACAATATGCTTGTCAAGGAAGGCCATCTGCAGTGTGCGGCCTACGAGATGCCCATCCAGCCGACCGAGGACGCCGTCTACTTTGGCGATGACCTCGCTCAGCTCTGCCAAAACCGTCTCATTCCGGATGAGACGGGCAACGGTGTTTTCTACCACACACACCCACGATTCCGACCGTTGCCATCGAGGCATGTCTCCATTCGCGACACGGAGGACGACCACTTCGCCATCATCGATATCACTAACAACCGCAACGTGGTGCTCGAGGAGCTCGAAGCGTCCCGCGCCACCTTCACAATCTACGACGGTGCCATATTTTTACACCAGGGCGAGACGTATCTCGTCCGCGACTTCAGGCCAGACAAGCAGCTCGCACGTGTCGAGCGTGTCAAAGTGGACTGGCTCACGTCGCAGCGCGACTACACCGACGTCGACCCGATCGAGACGCACGCCGTCAAGCGAATCGCCCGCTCACCTTCATCCTCGACCTCATATTCGCCCTCGTGTGCCTACTACGGCGCAATTCGCATCACCCAAGTCGTCTTCGGTTACTTCAAGGTCGATCCGCGCAATAACAGCCGCATTATCGACGCAGTCCCCGTCTCCAACCCGCCCGTCATCCGCCACACCCGTGGCATGTGGCTTGACATCCCGCCACGCGCCCTCGCCATCCTAGCCGCACGGCGTCTGCACCCGGCGGCCGCGATCCATGCCGCGCAGCACGCGCTCATGAGTCTAATCCCAAATTTCGTCGTGAGCATGCCGGGGGATGTACGGACCGAATGTAAGAATGCGACCAAGGAGTTCTCAAAGCGCGAGACACGGCGGAAGCGGCCAGCACGACTGACGTTTTATGATGCGAAGGGTGGCAAAAATGGATCAGGAATCAATACCAAAGCGTTTGAATTCGTGGATATGTTGCTGCGGCAGGCTCTAGCGCGGGTATTGGCTTGTCGATGTGCCGATCCGGGGAGTGAGGCGGGGAATGATGGGAGCGGGTGTCTCGAGTGTTGCGCGTCGGAGCTATGTAGCAAGATGAATCAGGTGCTGAGCAAGGCTGGGTGTGAGGTCGTGCTCAAGGTGTTGCTGGGCGAGGAGATCGATATTGAGGCGCTGCCGATGGGGCCAGAGGACGGAAGTCCGTTGTTTGAAGGAGTTGAGACGGTTGTGGTTGCGGAGACTGTGTTGGGGCAGGATGGGAGGGGATTGCACGTTGATAGAGAGGAGTCAGAGCAGGAGGGTGGAGACGGCTGAGGAATGGGGGACTACAAGGGATAGATGCTGTCATTGCTGTGTGAGAATGGCGATATTGAACATACTATGAAGTAATAGGACGAGCGGAAGCAAGCAGCGACTCCGAATCCATCTGCTCTCAACTTTCCCGAGCTGGCCAGAACGTTAGCGGGAGTTGAAACTGCGGGACGGTCCGGGAGCAGACTAGGTACCTTGTTCGGGCGTCACGTCCAATTACGGTAATACAGTCTCCATGTTCCTCTCCAAAGATGCCCTCGTCCCGGACCGGAACGTAGCCAATGATACCGCCTTCTTCGTGGTGTCGCGTCCCGGAATATTTAGGGGCAGAACAGAATTCCTATCGGGGGATAATTATTTGGTTCGAGCGGGATACGAAGACAAGTTTTTTAGTACATACAAACAGCGGGCCATGCTCGACGAATGGAGCAAGGCTGAGGTAGACTTCCCGAAAAAGTTGATAGAGGGGAATCGGAGAGTACAGGGAACAATGACTAGTTTGACAGCGACGACTCCGACTTTTACATTAACAAGGGGCGTAGTATAATTAATTATATAACTATACGAAGTGCCACCCTCTCATATGCCTTCGGCCCAACAACTTGAGAATAGACCGATCCGAACATTTCAAATGCGGGAGATGTGCGTCGGGATACGGTTGGGTAATATCTGACTGAAAATGAAGCCGGTTGTTGGCCCAACGAAACCTTAGAGAAAAGCTCCACGGTTCCCGCAAGAAATGGCAACGCAGGGAAGCTGAGCAATCTGGATGTTTGGCGATTTGATTTTGGTAGGTAAAGTGGGCAGCCGGCCAAATGCTTTTCGCTCGAAGAAGAATGGTAGCGGAGCCGGCCTAACTGCAAAGACATCCTGCTGACATGATTGCCCAGCTTCGGGCACTTGCAAATGACGTGACGTGCCCCTGTGGGTGCCGTAGGAACGCACAACACATTGGTGTCGTCGGCTTGGTGGTCAAGTGCTGTCTTTAGGTCATGAGGGTACTGGACGAGACGACTAGCTGAGACGGAAAGCTAGTGTTGAATGAAAGAACATGTTAATGAAAAGAAGCTTTTAATAGCAATGCCCAGATGTTGTAATTACTCACGATACGAGATTGGTCCGCTCGCGAGGAGCTTTGAAAGCCTGCGTTAACCCTGGCCGTCTGGGTTTGTCCAAGAACTAGACATTTATAAATTTCCGTAATCATTTCGTCGGCCGTTACAGCTTGTTCGTGAGCAGACAAGGGCTCGGATTCCAGAGGCAGAGGTCGTTGTGTTTGCTTCAAGGTCCTCTGCACGTCTTGAAGAACCGCATCTACCGAGCTGAGTCTGTTTCCGATCACCGAGAGCGAAGTGTTCGCCTCTTGAACATCACTAGAGACCGTCTCTAAATCGCTTCTTTCGAGTAGCGGGTCGTCTTAGCAAATGATGAGCTGAGTTGGGAGGCAAGGTCGTACGACACTTATTTCACGGCAGATAATAGACGAAGTTCATGGTTTTGCAATTCCCGGCTCAAATCGTGTTTCAGTCTTTCTAATCGCTCGCAACGCTTGATGATATCCGCTTCCTTCTTGAGGGAAACAAGAGCACGCCATACTTTGCCCGCTTTTGACGTGTTTTCGAGAGGAAGACATTCGGCAAGCATCCGGTAGAGTTGCCCGCAAACTTCGCCGGAGCTGTGGAGAATCTGGGAAATCCTGTCAATTTGTTGAGAGCTGAGGTCAAGGAGTCGCGGATCCTTTGTCTGGAGGGCTATTTGAAAGTCGCTCAACAGGTCTGTGAAGGCGTGTAGATCCTCAAACGTATGGAGGAGGTCCTTGGGTGTGTCCTTGAGACTTTTGACAAACCGATACGCCCCTAATAAGCTGCGGCAGCCCAGGTCGACGATCTGGGCTGCCGAAGCAATTGTGCCGAGCTCTATCAGGGAAGAGTTGACGAGAGTAATCACGGGCAGATTGTCTGAATTGTGCTACAAAAATGAGGGGAAATCTCAAGAGAAGAACAGATAAACTTCCCACTGGGAGAGCTTCGACTTGTGTAACAACGGAGCCTTGCCTTCGGCCCAACCCAGGCCACCCACCGTGGCATTGCATCATGCGGGCGACAGAGGCTGTGCGAAACAACAGGGCTCCTTGTGTCACCACACTGATCGAGCAAAGCAAACAAAGTCATGGCTAGTACAAGCAGCTAAGATCAAAACAACATGCCAGAATGGCGAGAGCCGGAACGACGGGCTGTAGCATCGACTACGTGTTACTTGGGCGATTCCCACTAACGTCCCGCCCGAAAACACGGGACGTCGACAAAACCCTTCAATCGACCTCGACGTGGAAACACTAATTAGGTACCTATCAGTGATTCTTAACATAAACTGGTAATGGGTTCCGAAAACTAGATCACACATCCCAAACCACAGCACATTTCCCTTTGTTTTCTCACGCTACAGCCACCTGCTTATTTTGATTCTCATCGTAGCCCCAGCTGTCCCACTCCGATAGCTGTCCACGAGTGCCTATACTATCTCCATCCGGGTATCATTACTCATTATTCACAACTGATCCATCCATTATCCATTGTCCACCACCCTAACCTAATTATTCCCTTCTCCTCGATACGTTTTGTTGCTGGTACCCTCGGCAGGAGAGGGAGTTGCATTAGACTGACTTGTTAAATGTCCGTCTCTGTCAGTGTTGTGTGTCTCCTAGGTTCGTCGTTCGTGCTAGGCAGAGGCACCAGAAGGAGTCATGCCATTCATGCGGCGCTGCCCACGAGTTGATGAGATATTCCCCAGCGGACATACGCCAATTACACGACAGGGGCATCTCCCGCCCCCTTCAACCCGGTTCGGTATCGATATTTCCCGGAACGGTAACTCCGTGCATTTAAACATGCTCTGCCCAAGTGACAACCCGAGGACGAGGTCATTTCTTCACCCCCTCACTCCCACCCCCTTCCTCATCATGCCCACCCGCCACCGTAATCGACACCTGGTGCGGTACCCGCGGACGATTCTCCTCAAACCCGCGGGTCGCCGCCCGCCCCAGGCCACGGAACTCCGTCAGGGCGCGACGCTCGCCCTCTTCGATGGCCGCGTGCATACCCGACTGGGCCGCCTCGCGGGCCGCGTCCCGACCGCGCTCAATATCCTGCACGGTATGGCGCACCGCGTCCTGGCCGTCCAAGGCAGACTTCTCGATGTGCTTGGACATCCGGTCGAGGGAGTCTTCGAGGTTGCGGATCTTGGCGTGGACGTCGTTGGACTTGTTCTCGACACCCGCGGCGGCGGTGTTGGCTTGTCCGGTGAGGCGCTTGATGGTGCCGTCGAGACCGTGGAGTTTGGCGGCGATGGCCTCGGCTTTCTTTTGGTCGACGCCGTCGTAGCGGACGCCCTCCATCCGGCCGTTGCTGCTGGTCTTGGCGTTGAAGGCCTCTGGGTTGTTGACTTCGATGTCGTGTTTGGTGGTTTCGTACATGTGCCGGATCTTTTCGATTTCCTCTTGCACGTCGAGGGTGCAGTGCTCGAGCGAGAAGTCGCGTTCGCGGTGCTCGATGTACTCGCGGACCTTCTTCCACTCGCCGGCCATGTACTTGAAACGGGCCGGGTAGCCGGAGCCCTTGAGGTAGGTTAGGAAGCCGGCGATGACGGTGTTGATGGCGCCAAAGGCAGTGATGGCTTTGTTGTTGGCGTTGGCCGCGCCGAGGGCGGTCAGGGACGCGGCCACGATGATTTGCAGGAAGTAGCAGGCGTTGATGATGATGGAGAACACCTTGTAGCTGTCCTTGGCCGTCTGCTCGCCGCGCACGACGCGGGAGTAGAGCCCGACATTGTCGGCGGAGCGGTGCGCCGAGATGTGGAAGCCGAGGTGCGGCGCCGACGTAATGCCCAGCGTTAGGCGGAAGAGCTGCAGAGAATCGTCGCTGGGCACGCGTTGGGAAGTGCCAGCGGTGGAGAGGGTATGGCTAGCAGGCGGGAGCGTGGAACCGAAGACGGACGACTCGGCTGCTGTCGTCGTGGCCTGCTCCTCATCCGGGCGAGGGGTTTGAGGGGCCCGCGGTTTGATGCCAAGCAGGCCCGCGAGAGACTTGACGAAGGAGGTCATCGTGCGTCGAAGAAGGTACACGTCAACAAGTTGTCTCAGATGAAAGAGCGGCCCGAGCCAAGAAAGCAAGCAACAAGCATCGAAGCTCTTCGCCGAGGCTTCCCCGGCTTTTCAAGTATTTCTCCCTCTCCCGTTCACTGTGCTGCCCTCCACCCCCCCACGTCTGCGGTGTTTCATTCCATTGCCAGACCCAAGCAGGAGAGATCACCAGGCAGGCCAATTGTTCCCAGACCCGAGGTCGGGGAGTATCATGCCGCAATTCGCGAAGTGAGGAAAATCTGTGTGCCAGGGTTCTGGACATGGGGTCAACCGGTCCATTGGACATCAGCCGACTGGCTGGGCCGGTTCCAGCAGGCATGCAGCGGCGATCACCTTCCCGGCACGGAACGCTCAGCTCAATCTGGATCGCCATGTTTGCGGAATTCGGCTAGCGGGAAGGCCATTCCCGCTTTTTTGACCCAGAAGCTCAACTCCATGGGCCTGTCACCACCGGGTTCTAGTGCTACCCTGACCGCGTCTTTGACTCCAAGTGGGAGGATAGACATGCGGGTTGCTGCTGCACCGCACCTTCGCGGGGTTCTTGCGAGAGGAAAACGAGATAACAAGTGGGCGAGGGCCTCAGAGACGGTCTCCTCTTCCTCGGCTGCGTTTGTGCGACGTAACCTTGAAATATTGCTGGTCGCCGAGGGAGATTAGGCATGAGTGCCGGTGCGGGAACTTGATGCCCTGGGGCGTTTCTCGTCGGCGCGTAGCAAGATAACTCTCGACAAGGGCTTGCGATGGGCGAAGACGATGCAACCTTCCAAAGTGCTGCTTCCGAAACCCCGACCTTGGGTTGTCATTTTTCTGCGCGGGTCGGGGCCGGATGAGAGAATGGGTTTCCCCGGGCTCCTGAAGTGTTCACTAATGGGCGAAGCGGTTAGTTAACATTGAGAGGCGTGTTAGCGATTCACGTTAGTTAACTATTTGCCCGTTGAAGACCCTTCATGCAAGACCGTTCTGGTCGCAACATGCAATGTGATGAAAAATATGAGACATGCCGCAGCGTGGATGGCCGTTGACGGGACCGCGACCTTGGGTGATCAAGATACACTAGAAGATAGGCATTCCGAATGAGGAGCGTTTATTTTGAGTACACGAGGACTACAGGCATTCTGAACGAGGGGAGTTTATTTTGAGTAATGATAATTCCCTTCTTATATGTCGCAGCAGCGGGCGCTCATGGTCCAGCGCCGTGGGACGCTGCTTCTGCCAAATTCGCCGGGGATGGGGGGATCCACTGATCTCAGACCCTATGGTCCGTGCTCCCACCAACAGAGAAAACCCCCCCAACCCACTTCGAGAATTACCGAGCGGCCCGACAGCGCGTTCACTCCACGAGCAGCTAGCCCCTGGAATGAAAGCTCCGGCTTGGGCACTGCTCATTCGCGTTCATGTTCCCCGCAGACTCGGCAAAACCATCGACTCCCCCTCTCCCATAAGTCAGAGAAAAGCACCCGCCAAAGGCCAAAAAGTATAGCGAATAACAATTTGCCGACGCCAGGTTCTCCACAATCCCTGAAGCAATTAACTGCCAGTTTCAAAGAGAGAAGAACGGAACGAGCCCTGACACGGAGAGACGAGGACAAGAGGTCTGATCGCACGCCAAAAAGTGACAGTTTCTAGATCTGGAAGAAAAGGCTTCCATCTGGTCGCCGAAAGAACAAGGTAAGGTGATGCAGCTTGGCCTTTCGGGGATCACGGGCTTTAGAACAGGGGCTCTTTTTGGGAGAAGCTGGGAGCACATGCAAGCTCCAGTGTAACCCCCTCTCGTCCCTTGCCCTCCGAGGTGCTGACGCCTGCGACACTTTGTGTTTTGACGTCGTGAGACGCGCAAGAGGGCGATTCACTTGCAGCGCGCGAGAGCAAGACTCGAGAGGTCCAAGATTCTCATCGTCGAGAGGCACCCAAATGATTTTGGTGGAAGTCAAGGCCAACCTCATTAGGACAAGAACGTGTGAAACTGTACCTCCCGGTACAAATTCAACTTCGCCCTGCGTGTGAGCGTGTCAAACAGCGGAGTTCAGTCCGCGCGTTGCCGAGTCCTTCCCGGCCAGCTTCCAGATCGCCCACCGCCATACCCGCCCGGGAATTTGTCATATGCAGTTCCCGAGACCCGACACCCCCCTCGACCCGCGTTACAGCACCCGGCATCGGAGCCCGCCATGCCCACCTATCTCTGCCACGGCTTCCGGTGGCAGCGCCCCAGCATTTGCATTTTTGTGATCCTACAGAACCTAGAGGACGCATCGCCCCATTGGATCATCTCTGCCAAGAGTTCCCAATGCATACTCAATAGCTTCTACGAGAAATTTGACTTTCTCCCCGACTGCAGTCCAACGAGCGGCAGCTCCACTCCCACAAAAGGGGTTGATGTCGATGATGACGATGATACGGTCCGGTCCGGTCCCTTTCTACCCGCCAACGGTCCCAACAACGTGAAGGATCGCAGTCAAAGCCGAGGTCGCGTCCGTGACCGTTCCCGGAGTCAAAGCACACACCAAAGCCGTAGCCATAGCGACGCAACCCAGCGGCGTGTATCATCTCCCGGTACCGCTGGCGATGATGGCTCAGGGATTACCGCGTCGTCTACCGCTGCACGGGACGCTCTCGCCGGGCAGTCATGGTCGGCCGTCAAGCTCCTCGAGGAGTTCGACCCGAACGACCTGACCGCCGTCTCGCAGCCCCATGCTTACGTGGCCGACTATGCTGTGCGCATCGACTTGTCTTGTTCGATTGTCGACGAGATTGCCAAGTATGAGCAGCAGCAAGCTCAAAACACCCGGCCTGCCGTATCCATACCGCAGTCGAAAGACTCGCTCGAGCAGTTGGGCAAGGGGTGGTTTGAGAACCTACGTGACGAGCTGCAGCGGGAGGAGCAGATACGGTGGTATGTGGTTGTGAATGATGATGAAGTGCGGGACTGGGAGGAGAACGACTCGGAGCTAGAGAGTATTGCGGAGCAGGGAGCGGAAGATCTGCGTCAGGAGGATCAGCAGCATCCACCACCACAGAAGCAGCAACAGCAGGTCCAATATCAGCCACAACCTCATCGGCGAACACTGTCACGGAAACAAAACCGGCATCATGAGCAGTACGCCCATCAGCAGCTCATGTTGGAGGACGAGAGTCAAGAGCCACATCAGCCACAACAACAACGGCGACTGACATTCCAAAGGAGTTCCCAAGAAAGGGAACACGACGGAGGAGGGTTAGGATTAGAAACGAAAGGAAAGGGTCAAGTATTCGACGAAGAACAACAAAAACGGCTGCTTCTCCAGGAACGACAGGAACAGCAACGCAGGCGACAGGCGCGGGAGCGGAAGCAACAACAAAAACAGGAACTTCAGAGGTTGGTTCGGAAAGGTCAAGAGTTATTAGACTCACCGGCGCAAGACCGAAGACTAGAGAAGACTCAAAATATTGAAGATCAAGGCCGACTACTAGACACAAGACCACCTATGCCACTAGGAGCACCACCGCCACCACCACCGCCCCAGATCAACCACCTCGAAACGAGTAACGAACCTCCCTCCGTGCCAGAAAAGGACTATCGTTATCCTCGCCCGCCACCCCAGACATCAAACCCACGGTCAACCCCGGTGGCGACCTCGACGACGATGAGATTCCCACTGATGCCCGAGGTTGCGCCACCATTACCACCACCACCCCTACTACCACCGCCACCACCACCACCAGATGAACCACCCCGGCCCAAAGTATCCGTCGATGCGCTCCAGCCAAAAGCCCCAGGCGGTAAACGTGGTCTGCGGAGGCTTTTCTCCCGGTCGAAATTTTCCGCTGAGTGACCAACAGTTATTGCGCGTTACCGCAACTCTGGGGGCCGGGCCGGACCTAACCCGTGCAGGAAAGGAAAGCAAAGCGGTCAGAGTATATTGTCTGTGATGTTGTCTAACTTGTGGAGAAGGATCGTCGGTTCTGAAAAAATGGGAAGATTTTGGAGGGACATGAGTACAAATAGTTACATTACATTACATTACCACATGGTGAAACTTTCTTGGGCATCTTGCGTAGTTCACTTGCTTTTCAGGGGCATTTTTGGGACACAAGTGTCTTGTCATGTCTTCATTTACTGCTAAATTGCTGTGAACAATAGTTAAAAGAAAAGACGATGGATGTCTGTGCCAGACAGAAACCAAACAACCTAACGTGAGGAAGCAGATTCGCCTGCTACACCTGTAACCCCGGCCCAATCATGTCATGCATCGTAATCCATCCACATATCCCTGACCAATAATGGCATGAGAGAGACGACCGGCTCTCTTAGAATGCGTTGCAGAAAAAAACAAACAGGACAGTAAGTCACCTCACCGACACCACACGGTGCCGTCTCGTCGTCAAATGGAGACGATCTAGACTAACAGGTCAGGGAAGGTAAAAGCAAGCAACGCAACAGCAAAAAAAAAGAAAAAAAACAAGAACAAAGACAACAGCACTGTGAATAGATAAAGCAGGAAAAGCAGAAGGAGAACGCCATGCTACCGTCCGTCCGTTTGTCCCATGAAATAAGAGCCTTCCCTTTCCGAGATGCATGCCATAGCCCGTTCCGTTCGTTTCCCAAGCTTCAAAAGCAAATGAAACCAGAATTCTCCCATCCAACCAACCAGTCCAACAAACGCCTTATGTGATGTGATGACCGACCTTGTCCTTCTCGAGTCGGCTGCCCTAGGATATTCCCTCCCCTCACGAACAACACCCCTTCCGTCTCCTCCCCTCCCCATTCCTAGCCCATTCCTCTTCATCCCCACCGCCGGGCCCAGCACCGCTAACATTCGACCCTCCGGCCCCCAGCGCCGGCGAAAACCCCGGCGAAAACAACCAACTCCTCCTATCCCGTCCCACCCGAAAACTCCCCCCCCTCGGATTCACCCCATCAAAATACCCCGTCACATGGTGTTCCGAGCCAGGTATACTAACTCCTGCTCCCCCACCAAGACCACTACTCCCACCAATACCCATACCCATCAACCCCCCACCATCATAATGACCCCCCGCCAACGACGGGCCCGTAGTCCCCGTAGCCGCAGCCAACAGCGCCGCTTGCATCTTCCGGTTCTGCTCGACCAGTTTCCGCGTGACGACGCGAAACACCTCTTCCACGCCCTCGCCGGATTCGGCGGATATCTCGTGGCAGGCGTCCCAGCCTACTTCTTGGCCCCAGAAGCCGGAGGAGCGTTTGCTGCTTGGGCTGCGGGGTTCGATGGTTTGGATGCCTGGGGTTGGGTGGCTGGTGTGGTTATTGATGGGTGTGTTGGAGCCGGTTTGGGAGGAGAGCCAGCCGAGGGATTGGGAGGGGTTGCTGGTGCTTTCGGGGCCGGCCGGAGTCGGGAGGGTGGTGGACATCCCGCTGTTTACGTTCAGACCGCTGCCGCTGCCGCTGAAGTTCATCATGCCGACGAAGCCGGCGCCGGCGGTGGCTGGTGGGGTGCTGCCCATGCCGGGGTTGAGGTTCTCGGCGACGTAGGCGATGCAGCGCTCGAAGGGGACTTCGCGGCGGGAAGGGTCGCGGGCGACGATGTCGGCTTTGGTGCCGACTACGTGGAGGACGATGTCAGGCGGGAGGTTGCGGCGTAGTTCGGTCAGCCAGATGCCCATCTCGGCAAAGGAGGCGGCGTCGGTGATGGAGTAGCACAGGATGCAGGCGTTGGCGCCGCGGTAGTACAGGCGAGAGATGGAGCGGAAGCGTTCTTGGCCGGCTGTTTGATGTCGGGTGAGGGACTTGGTTAGTTGGGGTGGGACAACGGGAGTGGGGAGGAGACGGAGTGAGTGAGTGGGAAATGGCCTATTCGTACCGGTATCCCAGATCTGCAGGCGCACTAGGGTGTCGGTGTCGGTGTCGACGACGCGTTTGGTCAGGAAGCTGGCGCCGACGGTGGAGGTAATCTGCGAGGGTACAAAAGCGCCTTTGCAGTAGCGCATCACCAGCGACGTCTTGCCGACGCCTTGGGAGCCGAGCACGACGATCTTGGCTTCGAGGGACGACGACATATTGGGGTCTAGTCCAAGGGATAAATGAGGTGGTCTCTCAAATGTTTGCTCGGTTGGAGGGGTAGGAGCTACGTTCGTTTCGTGGTCGCTGTTTCGTGAAGTTCTCGTTCTTGTCGTCGTCGCTGCCGTCGTCCACCACGGCTACAGGACTCTCGGTCGTGCGATGTGCGAATGTGCCCTGATCTGCACTCCGCAATGTGCCTGCAATGCGATGCGAGGCGCGCGTGTTGCGAACGAAAATAAATGCATGCGCAGGGATGTTGTTCTGCTCGTCTGCCCTGTGCTTCTTGAGCGAGCCGAGCCGTGTCGACTTCCCTCGTTCTGCTGCCCTGTCTCTGCCTGTCTCTGCCTCTCTCTTCCTATTCGGTCCTCCCCTCTGCCTCTCAAAGATCTACCCAGATTTAGCGGTCACAGTCGCGCATCATCGTCATCGTTGTCATCATCATCATCGAACACGAAAGCAAGAGAGCGAACAAATCAGTCGTCGGGCCGAGTTGAGATGGGGGTGGGCGATTTGCAGCGGAAAGCGTGGCGTTGTGCTGTGGTCGAATTGAAAGCTGCATAGAACAACCTCAAGACGGCGGGGAAACGGGAGAAGAGGGAAATCGATCTCAAATCTCACCTCACAGGCACCCCTGCTAGGGAGGCACGCAGGCACTGCGGGGTGACTGGCATGCAAGAAGATGGGCGCGTGACACTGAAACAGCGGGCTGTGCTGGGCGCTGAACGAATTCATAGGCCTGTATTGACGTCATTCTTAGGGCCGTGGTTTGCGAGGGCTGCTCTGAAACGACCGAGGTCGAGGCTCACCCAACCCTCGGGTTAGGTAAGATGGATGTGCTTGGATGGGAAGTTGATATCATTCTAGGGAGATAGTATCTTAGGCATGTTTACTAAAACTGAAACAACTGATAGGAATCTTAGAAACCGACTCCCTGGCTTACTTCAAAAATCCCTTGTTTCTCCACCCCCCTCCCCTCCTTAAAACCCCCAGCAAACAATCGGTCCTTTGGACTTTAAATCCGAGACTCGGGAAATACCTACTCGGAGTCGGCAAGTGATCGCCAACAAGACAATTAAAGCAAAGGGCAGAATCAGAACACGAGATCTACATGAGTTCCCGCTCATCGGTATGTAGCAACAACGCCTAGCAATATATTCAAGTATGGCGCCCCCGATATATCGAATAAAATATCTAAAAAAACACACACACCTTTTATCATCCTCCCTTACAGCTTCGACTTCTCCGGCTTCTCCCCCGTCACCGCCAACCTCTGCGCCGGGTTCACCAACGGGTCATACACAGCATGTGACAAGCTATCCGACGGCGGCGCGCCGTGACTAAACAGGCTGCGCGCATCCACCATACTCGGGTTCAACTCGGCCACCGACCGCGCGCCAATCAACCGCATGCCCATCTCCATCTCATCTTTGAGCAGCTGCATCGCCCGGTCGACACCGTCCTGTCCGTACGCCGACATGGCATACAAGAACGGACGGCCGATGCCCACCCCCTTGGCGCCGAGACACAACGCCTTGAGGATGTCCGTCGCGCGCCGGATGCCGCCGTCGATGTACACCTCGATCTTGTCGTCGAGCCCTAGTTGGCGGAGCACAGGCATCGTCTCGGCGAGGATCTCGATGCCGGAGCGGGCAAACTCCAGCTGCCGACCGCCGTGGTTGGACAGCACAACACCCTGAACGCCGACCTCAGCGGCCTTGACGACGTCCTCGACGCGCTGCACGCCCTTGAGCACGATGGGCATCTTGGTGATGGAGCGGAACCAGGGGATATCCTCCCAGGACAGCGACGGGTCGATGAAGCTGCTGATGGCCCGCGCGGCGCCCTGCGAGTTGTCCGTGGCTTGGCCGTTCTGTACGTTGCTGCCCTGGTCGGTGAACTTCATGCGCATGTCCTTTTCGCGGCGGCCCAGCTGCGGCGCGTCGACGGTGATGAAGAGGCCCTTACATCCGCGCTTCTCGGCGTGCTCCACGATCCGTTTGGTGATGGCCCGGTCCATGTTGACGTAGAGTTGCAGCCATTGGGTTTGGTCTGGCTGGGCGGCGTCCACGATCTCGTCGAAGGCGCACGAGGCAAGGGTCGGGATCATCTGGATGACTTTGTGTTTGCGTGCTGAGCGGGTGAGGACGACCTCGCCTTCGGCGTGGCCGAGTTTGCCTAGGGCTGTGGCGGTCACGTAGAAGGGGATGGAGCAGGGAGTGCCGAGCATGGTGGTGCCGAAGTCGACTTGTTTGACGTCCACCAGGACGCGCGGGCGGAACCAGATCCGATGGAAGGCCGAGTGGTTTTCGCGCATTGTCTGGGGGTGTTAGTCTTTTTAGTATCTTCACCCCCACAGTCTGCCAAGTCTGGTGAGTTGGACTCACGATCTCGTCATCTGCGGCGCTCGAGTAGTATCCCCACGCCGTCTTCTTCATGACCCTCCGCGCCACGGCCTCAAAGTCGAGCAGGTTGAAGCATTGGTCCAGTGAAGGCATCTCCTGGATCCGCTTCAACCGTTCCTTCTCCTCGGGCGACTCCTGCGTCTTCTCCTTGACGACTGTTGACATGTCCACGGGGCCTAGGTGTTTGTCTTTGGCCAGGTACTTTTCTAGGGTGTCTGGTGGGTGGATTGGATCGAACTCTTCCGTCGCATCTTTGCCCTGTTGAATGGTCAGCGAGGCACGTTGTATTTTACCATGCCTTAGTTTGTCGTGGACTCACCGCATATTTGAGAATGATCTTGGTCCCGCCGGGGTGTTCTACACACGATCAGTCCATGAACCTTAAGTGTGAAGTGAAGGGATTACTAAAGGTAACTAGACCCTCATTACGATGACTTACCTGGTAGAAACTCAGTAACATCGTATGCTTTCCCCTATAATATGTCGTTAGCATGGGTCAATCTAAGAGAACTGTTTGGAAAAGGCGAAACATACGTGAACAATAACCCAACAGTCCTTCGCACTATTGTGCTTTGCGACTTCAGCACCCGAGAGAGAAGCCATTTTGACCGGCGATACAGACACTGTTAAATGAGGCGGCTGTTTGATGAGTCCTGCGCTTACACGATTTCGTGAGCGAAGTCGGTGAGTGTTCGGCTCGGGTTTCCGGTCTTGTCAAAACAAAAGCCACCAAATCAATTGCGCTGATACAAATGGTAATAAACAAAAAATAGTAGCATCCAAAAACGAAATTCGATGCCGGGTATGTAAAGGACGACAATACTGAGAGAAATTCGTTGAGTTGTCGAAACAGACAAGATCAAAAGTCCGGAACGTCTCCGGCTTGTCGGTTTTAGGGGCGTACCTTGCTGGCATGAAAGCTTGAAATTGTGGAGTTGTCTGGGGGCGAGCACTGCGGGGGGTGCGGAGCAGATCCGGCGACTTGACTGTTACCGAGGTCATCCGATCGCCCGAAAGAGCTGTTTATTACGGGGATTTCGTGGTTTATTGGGGAAAGTTTCATGGTATTTCGACTTCTAGCCCCTGTTTCCCTGCCTGTTGACTCCAATTCGAGAGCCTGCGTTTCAACCCTGAACTCCATCTCATCTCGGCATCCATTACACCGACACAAGGGCCAATTACGACTCATGGGATTCAAATCATTAAAGAGCATCCAAGCACCGTATAGGTACCTTTCTAGAAATTAAAGTTCAAAGAGCTCAAAAGTTTGTGAGGCAGTATTATTGGAAAACATTGGACCCGGAGGCTAGTTAGGCGATTCATTCCATCTAATATGCCACGTGCATGCTCACACTCTGGAAAAGCAGTTCCCCTGAGACCCATTATCCTAGCCGTTTTCGTTTCCTGGTACATCAAGAGATGGCGGACAACTCCACGTCCATCCAGAGATCCTCTTTTACCCCAAGTTGACCATTATCTTAAACTCTCCCAAGCACGGCACGCAGGTATCTAATTCCAGGATTCTGCCATCGATAGTGCTACGTCTGCGGTATAAATCACACCAACTGCAAAACCAAGGTGATGCAAGTTGAGAAAAAGCTGCGTGAGGTCTCTGGTCTGCACCAAGCACCTTAAATGGATTGGCAGTTAAATGGGCTGTGGTCAGTACACTACGGGACGTTCCTTGTTGAAGTCTTCCCGGAATGCAAGACAAACAGCCCGCCGGCCGTGGAGTCAGGTATTTTGTTTGGAGATTTGAGATGACGGTTCATCAAAAGGCCGCAAACTGCGGACGGCTTTTTTGTAGCGCAGCCCTGCCATTATACGCACGGGCCATCTACCACGCCAGATCCAGCCCGATCTCAAAGGCACCAATCCAACCCTGCAAGGTGACATGGCTCGATTGATTGTGACGTCGTTTCAGCTGCAAGCTCCCTCTGTTCCTCTTCGCCCAAAACCTCAACCTCAAGATTCCCTTAAGGGTTTTTGATCACACCACCACCTCTTTTTCGCGGCCCATCTTGCGCTCCAGGGCTTCTCGGGGCTGGAGGAGACGCTTCGCGCCGGAAATTCTTTGGTTTATTCAGATTTACCACACAATTTCCGTCTATCTTGGCCAATTACCCCCCTTTGCAGTTATGTCCGTCTCCAAAAGCCCGGGGTGCGGTGGGCGCCAGTCCAACTTTGAGTTCGTGATCCTATTACACCGAAATCTTTTAGTATATTTGCCCGAATTGGCTTACTAAAATGCTCCCTTTCAGCGTGGACTATGTCGTCGCCTACAAGATCCCGTCAAGTGGTTCGAGCCCCTTACCCCTCCCTAGGTACCCTTTCCACCACTGCATGACTCCCAGCTAATTGTCCCCCCCTTCTAGACTCCGCCGAAGCCGAAGCCGCCTTCAGCCAACTAATCACCGCCCTCTCGGCCGTCGGTTTCGCCACCGAGGTCCGCCCCGGCCGTACCCCGGCCTCCCTGCTCGTCTTCGTCAAACTTGCCTCCCCCGCCCTGCTGCAATCCCAAATCTACCGCGCCCGTGTACAGGACTGGCTCTTTGGCGTGCGGCCCTCCGCCCCGGCCCCGTCTAGCAACGGGAACGCCGGCGCCAGCCACACGCAGGCCGACATGGACCGATATTTTGCCGAGGAAGAGCCCGTGACGGAGGCCGAGCGACTGCGGCTGGCGTACGAGTTGATCACACGGCCTAAGAATGAGGGCGGCGCGGGTGTCACGCCGCGTCGGGGCACGTGGAAGTTTGTGGAGAGCGTGTTCCCGCTACATGATCGTGCCTTTAATAGGGACTGGATCAGTGAATGGAGCCGGAAGTACTACTTGGACGAAGGGGATATTAACTTGATCCGTGACCGGTTCGGCGAGCGGGTAGCGTTTTACTTTGCGTTTTTGCAGTCGTATTTCTTGTTTCTTGTCTTTCCGGCCGCGTTTGGGTTTGCCGCGTGGTTGGTGCTGGGCCCATTCTCGTGGGTGTATGCGGTTGTGATCGCGTTGTGGTCGGTGGTGTTTTTTGAGCACTGGAAGATGAAGGAGGTCGATTTGGCGGTGCAGTGGGGGGTGCGTGGCGTTGGGCGGATCCAGCTGCCGCGATCGCAGTTCAAGTTTGAGAGGGAGGGAATTGATCCCGTCACGGGCGAGGTGATCAAGGTGTACTCGCCGTACAAGCGGCTGGCGAGGCAGCTGTTGCAGATCCCGTTTGCCGCGGCGTGTGTGGTGATTCTGGGCAGCTTGATTGGCGGCTGTTTTGCCGTGGAGATCTTCATCAATGAGGTCTACAATGGGCCGTTCAAGCAGTACCTGGTGGGTGCAGATTACACCGCTGGAACGAGAAGGATGTTACTGACTCGGGCTAGGCCTTCCTGCCGACCATTCTGCTCACCATCCTCAACCCCACGCTGACGACCCTTCTCACGAACCTGGCCCAAAAGCTGACTGATATCGAAAACTACCGGACTCATGATTGTAGGTTGCTTTACTCCCACAACCAATTTCTCTCATATTTGACTAACCCCTCGCAGCCCATCAAGCGTCGTTCGTCCAAAAGATCTTCGTCATCAACTTCATCACCTCTTACTTAGGCGTCTTCCTAACAGCTTTCGTCTACGTACCCTTTGGCAAGATCCTGGTGCCGTATCTCGATGTCTTCAAGCTCACCGCGCAGCGCTTCACAGCGGAGGGTCAACCTCTCCCCACTAAGAACTGGCAAATCAACCCCGACCGCCTCACCTCCCAGGTCTTCTACCTCACAGTGACCGCCCAGGTTGTCAATCTCTTGACCGAATTCATCGTACCATACGTCAAGCGCAAGGTCTTCCGCACCGTCGAACGCGTACAGACTGAAATGGCCGAGAAGAACAACGGCGGCTCGGATTCCTCCTCTCCCTCCCGGCTTAAGGACCAACCCGAAGAAGCGGAGTTCCTCGAGCGCGCCCGCGAAGAGGCCGAGCTAGACGAGTACGACGTTACGATCGACTACCGCGAGATGGTCATGCAATTCGGCTACCTCTCCCTCTTCTCCGTCATCTGGCCCCTCACCGCCTGTTCTTTCCTCGTTAACAACTGGGTCGAGGCCCGCTCCGACGCCATGAAGATCGCGACCAACTGCCAGCGGCCCATCCCCTGGCGCGCTGACTCCATCGGGCCCTGGCTCGACTCCCTCGGCTTCCTGGCCTGGATGGGCAGCTTGACCAGCGCCGCGTTGGTGTTCTTGTTTCGGGACGGTCCCACGGCTGCGTTCACCCGCTCGCCGTGGGATATCTCGGGTTGGGCGCTGCTGCTGGCTGTGTTGCTGGCGGAGCATGCGTATTTGCTGGTACAGCTTGTCGTGCGCGGACTGGTCAAGAAGTTGGATAGCCCTGGGTTGCAGAAGGAACGGTCGGAGCGGTATGCCATTCGGAAGAGGCTGCTGGAGAGGATGTTTGAGTGGGAGGGGACTAGCGCGGGGTTGGGTGTTGATGCCGGCGCTAATGTCACTGGGGCTAAGATTGAGAGTAGTGCCGGGGAGAAGATCACGAGGGAAGTTCTTGAAGAGGAAGCTAGGAAGTTGTCGACCGTCGGTGGCGGGGCGCCGGAGCAGCTGTGAGTTTCGAGCCTTTATCCCTTTCTCAGGACGCGCAACGTTGTTAGATCCCTGAGATCCCTGTCTTTGGACACCGTACTGACATGGCTGGTGGTGTGTAGGTTCTGGCAGCGCCAGCGGGGTGCGAGTGACACGATCCAGGTGGGGAGGGCGCTGATTGCTGAGGTGAGTACTCTGAGATAGGCAAGTGAGAGATTCGTCGGGGGACGAATTGCTAACCGGGATGTAGACCGCTGCGAACAAGAAGAGCAAATAAATCAGTTGAGCAAGCCATCCTCTGGGAGCTTTGGACAACGGGAAGATTGAATTGAAGCGGTGACAAGAGAAAGGTAGCGCGGCATGCTAGTCGGCATCTAGGCGTGGGATATGGAATATGGCTGGGGGTCAGAGGGGTGCATCGAGGGTGAGAATGTTTGATGGTAGAAAGCGTGCGTTGGTATGCCTTGGATTCTATACCATGGCACGAGCAAGCGCGTAAAATTCACGCATCTTCAAGAATACTAAAGGAGCAATGCTTATTCAACGGAGGTAGCTCGCTTCAGGAGAATCTTCCCCTCTGCGCGTGGAACATACAAGATAGCGGTCCAAAGGTCCACGTCAAACCACGGTCCGGTATACTTTCTCGCAAGGCTAACACAGCAATCTCGGAGATTCGGCAAACCTGCTGCCGAAGTCATGCCCTTTTATCCCAACTCGAGAAATATTTTAGGTAACTTTCCTCGATTCAGACGAACCAAATACATTCAGGGTTAGGGTTTGAAAGAGCGGTTCGAGCCCCTTAGTCAGCCCCACAACCACCGGCCCGATGGCACCCCCTTTTTGAGAACCCACAACGCAGTTTCAAGAACCAGCCGGAGTTTTTCCTGTGTCTAGTTGTCTGCAACAGGGCGTGGGTTCGGCTAGCTCGGCTTCTGCGGGTGAATTTATACCTACATAGTAGATCCCACCCCGCATTCTCTGAGAGAAGGACTTTCTGTTGCTGGGCATTGTTTGACTCGCATTGTTTACTGTTACCGAAACGGACATCGACGTAGCAACCAAAGATGGACTCGAAAGAATTCCGGGAGGCGGCCAACGCCACGATTGATGATAGTGAGTACAGAAAATATATAAAAATAAATATTCACCCGGGAAACAGGCACAATTTATCGCTTATTTTTTGTCCACTCACTAACAATGCTTTCAGTCATCACCTACTTCGAAAACCTCGGCGACCGCAATGTGGTCTCAACAGTCGAGCCCGGCTACCTGCGCAAGCTACTGCCCAGCGAGGCGCCGCAAACGGGCGAGACATGGGCCACTATTCACCGGGATATGGAAGGCCAGATCATGCCGGGTATCACCCACTGGTAATTTTCCCCCTCGGTACCCCCATCCCACCCACAACATCATCTAACATACCCCTCCAGGAACCACCCCGGCTTCCACGCCTTCTTCCCCTGCGCCACCTCCTACCCCTCCCTCCTGGGCGAACTCTACTCCGCGGCACTCTCCGGCGCCTACTTCAACTGGATCTGTTCCCCCGCCGTAACCGAGCTGGAAACTATCGTCCTTGACTGGCTCGCCCGCGCCCTCGGTCTCCCCCAATGCTTCCTCGCCACCGGCCCGACCCGCGGCGGCGGCGTCATCCAGGGGTCTGCGAGCGAAGCTATTTTGACGGCTATGGTCGCGGCGCGGGATAAGTACCTCCGGGAAACGCTTGCGGTGGAAGCAGTGGCAGGGGAAGCGGAGGAGGTGAAAGAGGAGAGGGAGATGAGGAAGAGGTCGAAGATGGTGGCGTTGGCGACGACGTTGACGCATTCGAGCGCGAAGAAGGCGGCGTTGATTTTGGGATGTCGGTTTCGGGCGATTCCGGTACGCGCGGAGGATGGGTATGCGTTGACAAGGGAGGGGTTGGTGGACGCGTTGGCGAAGTGTAAGGCGGATGGGCTGGAACCGTTCTTTTTGGCTGCTACGTTGGGGACGACGGATGTTTGCTCGGTGGATGACTTTGCGGGGATTAGTGCTGCGTTGGAGGAGGATGGGGATAAGAATGGTGGGATCCCGCGGCCGGGAGAGCCGGGGGAGGTGTGGGTGCATGTGGACGCGGCGTATGCGGGAGCGGCGTTGGTGTGTGAGGAGGTGCAGCGGGCGACGAGGATTGAGCTGGTGGAGCGGTTTCACAGTTTTGATATGAACATGCACAAGTGGCTGCTGGTTAATTTCGATGCCAGCTGCTTCTTTGTGCGGGACCGGAGTTGGTTGGTGCAGGCGCTGAGCGTTAACCAGGCGGTGTATGGCAACACGGCGTCAGATGGCGGGTTGGTGACGGATTACCGCGAGTGGCAGATCCCGCTGGGCCGGCGGTTCAGGAGTCTCAAGATCTGGTTTGTGATGCGGTCGTACGGGATTCAGGGGCTGCAGGCGTACATCCGGCGGACGATCGCGCTGGGCGAGGACTTTGCTACGGCGCTAGCGAAACGGTCGGATCTGTTTGAGATTGTGGCAGGGCCGAAGTTTGCGCTGACCGTTTTCCGCTTGGCGGACCCGAAGGGAGAGACGTCGCTGGAGGAGAGGAATGCTCTGACGCGGGCGCTGTACGACCGGGCCAACGCGACGGGCAAGATCTGGCTGACCAGCACGCAGTTGGACGGGCGGTTTGCCATCCGGCTGATGACGGCGGTGCGGACGACCGAGAAGGAGCACATTGAAGCGGCTGTCCAGACCTTGACCGAGGTGGCTGAGGGGGTGCTCAAGGAAGCTCGGAACTGATAATTACCGGTATGTATTCCATAACGTCGGTATTGTATGTTTCCCACCTTATATAGACGTTGTTGGTAAGAATTGCGTGTACTATACCATGGTAATTACAGCAGTTCATAGACCTCTACAAACAACTCAACTCCCAACACCACAAATGCTATGCTCCCCTAACTCCAATGCTAACTCTGTACCTAAATACTCGCCCTTCTGGGCGCCATCGTCCTCCTCAGCGCCTTCTTCCCCGCCATCTCCTCCCCCACAGGCAACACCCCCCTCTCCCTCAACTGCGCCAAAAACTCCTGCCCATACTTATACCCCACCCCGTAAATCTCCATAAACTTCCCAAAGTCCAACGTCCCATACTCATCAATCGGCGGACGCATATACACACACCCCGGCATACTCTTGGCGCGTTCCAGCGCATCCACGCTGCTGACATACGCCAACCTGGCTTGGATCTCCGCCAGCGTGGGCGGGTTGGGGACCGAGGAGAAAGGGTTCCACCGGTTGAAAAAAGCCCACATGCCGGAGAGGGAATCGCCAAAAGATTGCGGGGTGTTGTCGTCGAGCGCGCCGACGTCGATGGCGAAGATGAGGTCGGAGCCGAGGGATTTCATGTGGGAGACTGTGAGGTTGTCGACGTAGCCGCCGTCAAGGAGCATGCTGCCTTCGTCGCAGAGTGGGGGGAGTAAGCCGGCCAGGGACATGGAGGCGCGTACGTATCGCCAGGCGTAGCCGCTGGTGTGGAACTCGGCCCGGGATTGTGAGATGTTGGTCGTGTTGCAGTAGTATTCGAGCCAGAAGTCTTCGATTTGGGTGTTGCCGAAGGCTTTGAAGATGCCGCGGTTGAATTCGTGGCCTGTTGTGTAGGAGGCCGAGGGGTAGGTTAGGTCGAGGGCGAAGCGCCACATGCTAGCCATGCGGCCGGAGAATTTCTTGGCGGAGTTGACGATGGGGACAAAGTCGGCGTGGCGGGCGTAGAGCGCGCCGACGAAGGCACCGATAGAGGTGCCGCCGACGATGTCGATCGGGATCCCGGCCTCCTGCATTGCTCTAATAATACCAATCTGCGCAAGACCCCGCGCGCCGCCACCACCAAGCACCAACCCGACAGACTTGCCGCAGAGACGCCGAGCTAGGCGGTGGAAGTCGCCCTTGAAAGGTGCGTCGGGGGAGTAGAACGGGCTGTTGTGGCGGACTTTTCGGGAAGTGTACTTTTGGATCTCGGCCTGCAGGATCTGCACACGCTCGCGTAGCGTTGGTCCGCCTGGTTTGGCTGGGCGGTGGATGGGCACGGCGTTGGGGCTGTAAGTCATCTGCACGTGGAAGTGTCCGCCGTTGATCCAAACGCGGTTCTTGAGCCACTTGCGCGTGAGGCCGGGAGCCGAGTATCGCTCTTGATGCACCATGACGAGGATCTTGCGCGCCGTCGACTTGGTGCCCAGCATGAAGCGCTCGTACTCGCCCATCTCAGGGGATCCGTCTGCTAGACCGACTAGTAGCACGCAGTCCGCCTGCGCGATGCAGGTCTGCGTCCACGGTGCGTTGACGTTGGTGTCTGTAACTCAATGTTAGTCTGGGCTGCTCGGTATCTCGGTATCCCAGCTCCGTTGAGCAAGTAGGGACACATCACTGAGTAAACAAACAAGAGAGTAAAAGAAACTCACCCGCAACGTAAATCACCAACCCATACTTCTCCTCCAGATCCGCCAAATACTGCGACAGCTTAAGCTTGCCCATGCGGCTGAACGCGTGCCGGCCGAGGTGATTCAACACAGCCGAGCTATTAAGCGACGTCGCCCCGTTGGGCGCACCCACTTCCGTCAACGCGTTCAGCAACCGATTCCCAAACTCAACCACCGGCACGCCCGCCGACACAGGCAACACCGCTACCGTGCGCAGGTTGAGTGTGGTTGCGCTCTTGTTGATCGAGCTCCGCCCCGTGCCCGAGGTTGCGCTTAAGCTGGAGCCCGAGCCTAGGTTTGAACCCAAGTTGGAGAATGAACTTGTACCCCCGTCCTTGCTCAAACCGCCGAGCACCGCCGACGGGTCATCGATTAGCGCCCGCATGCGCGACGCAATGATCTTGGAGATCTTGATTGTGATATTCGGGTGCTCTTGGGCCAGGCTGTTGAACAGCGTGCGTGGAAACTTGACGAGTTCCGTCTCGCGAATCGCGTGCAACGTGCCCGACCGCGATGTCTCCGTGAGCACTTCTAACTCGCCAATGCTCTCGCCCTGGCCAAACTCAGCCTTCACGTTCATCCCCCCGCCGTCCTTACGGTCTTCTACCAGCCGCAGTCGGCCGTTGAGAACGATGTAGATGGCTTCGCTTTCGTCCCCTTCGTGGAAGATCACTTGGCCTGCGTTGACCTGCAGCCACTCGAGCGCGAAGTCGATGTGTAAGATCAGCCTCGGGAGCAGGTTGGTCAGTCGCTTGGCCATGGTTAGGAGTACAATCGGGTACCGGTCCACGATGCGTTCGATCGACGACAGTGGCAGAAACCCAACGTACACATCCGTCTTGGCCACGACCTCGATGAATGAGCGATACGACGAGATAGTCCCGACATAACCAGCCAACCCGCCCGGTTTGATGAGCGCCACGCTCCGCCGTCGATTCGCCTTGGATGTCTTGTCGTCTTTAGAAGTAGCAGCAGGGCCGTCGTTACTCCCCTTGGCTGACCGAAACGGCGAACACAGCGACTCCGCATTGTCCATAGCATGCAACGACGTCCTCCCGCTGCCCGTGGCCCGCACCATGTTATCCGACGATGCCTCTTCTTGCGTGCAAATGTCCAAGAACCCATCAATGACATAATACAGCCCTGGGTTCCGCTCGCCTTGCTCAACCAGGACAGATCCCTTGGGGAAAAACACTATTTCCATGTCGTCCCGCATGTCCTGCGCCAGCAGATGCGGGTTCGGCGACGGCGGTACCGATAACCCCGCAGACGTGAGCGACTCGGTGTCGCCATCTGCCGATCCGTCCAGCGCATCCATGAATCCAAAGGCGTGGGTGGGGATATTGTGGCCGGTGGTATACAGCGCTTTCTGCCGTCGCTGTTCGAGCGAGATAAGCCGCGGCGACGCCTGGTTGGAGTCGGAATCCCGATTCGAGCCGCCAATTCCGTTACTCGTCAGTCCCACGGCCCGGAACATGCACGCCAATATCGACTCCCGGAACAGGTTGTCCTCGTCCAGCGTGTCCCGCTTGTCCAGAGCGATATGCGCGTTCATCGGCGTCGCGAAGGGGTTGAACGAGCGCTGCGCTAGCGGGGAGCTGGCATCCTGCTGCACGTCAAGGTGGGGCGACGGCCCGTCTGTGAATGCTACCGTCTGCGCCCGGTTGTTGCTGGGGATGCTGCTACCCCCGTTGCCGGTGCCACCGGGCCCTCTGGATTGTTGTAGATGTGTTACTAGGTCCCCAGCGCTAGGGACGCCTAGGGATGGGCTGGTCATGGACAGATGGCGCTGCTTGGAAATGGACTGCAGTGCAGCCTCCTTCCGGAGCGTCGCGGTAGACCGTCGTCGTCGTCCGGCGTGCGCATTGTGCAACGCGATCCCCTTGCTGACGTCCTCCTCCCCGATCCTCTCCCTCTCCCGCTTAAACTTCTCCTTGAGTCTGTCGAGCGCGTCTCCCCGGAGGTGGTTGGGGAGCTGTTGCGTCGTGTACTTGAGCATCTGTCGTTCGATGTGCAGTACTTCGCCCGTGAGGCCGAGGTAGCTGTATGCTGTGGCGAGCGTGACCCGCTGGAATCGGGACAGAATAACGTGAACAATATGTGCCGTGGCCTTGGGGTAGACCTTGATCAGCCGTCGGAATGCACTAGCCGGGATGATGGCGATCGTCGTGTCCACCGTGGCTCTGGCGATGATATCTGGATGGGCGGACGTCGTGCTGCTTCGTTTGGGTGCAGGCCGTTGAGGCTTCGAATAATCGTGCCCATCAAGAGAAATAGGAGGAACACGGGGCAGATCCCGGCCAAGCTGGTCCGACAGGTTCTCCGCAGACGTTCTGGCTGACCCGCCCGGCTGGGGTGTGTTTGGGGTCGAGTTCAGCCGGACGTGGGACTTGCGAAAGTCGGCACTCGCCGGATAATGGGGGAACATGCCCGGATCAACAACCGTGCCCGGCTCGGAGCTGTCTTCCTCTGCATGGCGCAGCGGAACGTCTTCCGTGAAGAGCGACATGATGGAAAACAACGACGACATGGGCGCGCCGTTCCGGACTTCGGTTAACAGCTGGTACCGTTGCTGGCCAGGGGTGGGGTGTTCATCATCGCTCGACAGGGTTTCACTGGTCGGGTCGGCATAAGGGCTGTGCGTGTGAGCGTAGCGGCGGTTGTAGTTGGACGATTTGACAAAGATCTCCACTAGCCCATCAACAACAAGACAGAACCCCTTCTCCTCCTCCAGGTTGAACGTCTCGCCGGCGATCAGCTTCCTTGTCTGCATGCTGCGGGTCAGTTCGTGGAAGACTGGCCGTTCCAGATAACCAAAAATCTTGATGGCGCTGAGAAACTCGTCAAAGTAGTTGGACAACCCGGACTTGATGCCTTCATCGTGCGTATCCGGGAAGAGATCGACGTCCGGCTCCTTGCGTTGAGGCTCAGGCGGCAGCCGCGAGTACATGTTGAGATAGCGGTATCTCACCACCCAACTGATCACCCCAATCATGGCGGCCACAATGAGCATCCTAGTGTGGTGTTAGTCTCGTAACTTAATCCAACACATAGGCGCTGGTATTCTAGTGCCAGGGCCAACCTACAAAGTAGTAGCATTCATCGTCACCGTCAAGCTGGTCGAGAAAAGCGTGTACAACAAGGTCGGCACCGAGATGGTGGCCAGCTTGATAGAATAGTACAGAACCATCGAGACGAACTGCAGAATCCACAGCACCAGCCTGGCAAACATCCCGAGCCACGACGACGAGCTATGGGCATTAGCAACATCGCTCGCTACTGCAACGGCTGATGAGAGCGGGTTGGGATGTCTATCGCCGGCCCCAACGGCCGTTGTCACCGCCGTCGCAGCCGCGGACGCGGCCGCAAGGGCGGTGGAGTTTACCACATCCATCACCACGGAGTCTCTGTTTCGGCGGCCTTGATCAATCCCATCGAACTTATGTCGATCTGTGAAGTTTTGATCTTTTTCTTTTTGCCGGATGGAATTTAGGGTATGGGACAGCACCGCAAGATAAAGAAACGGGAGGCTGTCTGGAAGTGGACAGTCTGATGTTGGCCTGTCGGTTCCTGGATGTCCCGAGGCTGTTTCATGAATCGAGATTTTAGTTGCAGTGCGTGAGGGTCTGAGCAAAGAGCTTCGAGCCGACAAGAATCCGTGAAAAGGCCGTGTGGTGATGAATTTAGGTTCCCAGCCTCAAATGCGCGCCTGACCACCTTCGCTCTTGTCTTAAAGACCAATCTTTAGGTGAGATGGGGCCGAGAATTGGCCTAGAATGCCGAGCGCATCCGTGAAAAGAAGAACCGAACGCGAAAGCCGGGGCCTGCTGCAGCGCGCCTGCTGACGTCGGTGAACGTTGGATTCTGGCATGTGGTGGGGCATCCTAGTCACATTGGCTTTCGGCCACTCGAGGCCTGACAGGGGTGCCACACCTGAGTGCCCCCACACTCGAACCTCGCTCCTGCACCCCGCCAAAAACTGCAAGCACCAGCCACATCCCACTTTCATTTTGCCCGCGCACGCCACAAGGAATTTCGGCGGCCTTCTGAAAATACTGCGGGCCCGATGACTGTTCTTTGAGCTCAACCTCGACCTGTTTCCCGCATTCGAAACAAAATTACACGCCATTTTCCGATCCCACCGAGCGAGCTCGACCCGCCGTACCTTTTTCCTCCCGGCCGCCGAGACAAACCTAGTCCTATTCCATCCTTGTCTCGTTTTGATACAAGTCTTAACGACCCCGCGCAGCGCATCTGCCCGATCTCAAAATCACGAAACTACACACCCTCACTTCCCACGTTGCCCCGCCTGGGAACGGCACCCATTCGTTAAGATGTCGCTCTCCAACTGCCGATTTTACGAGGAGAAATATCCCGAGATTGACTCCTTCGTGATGGTCAACGTAAAACAGGTCAGGAACCTAATTCAACCACCCCGCCCCCGCGTCTCGTGCCCCGCGTGCGCTAACCCTTCAATGCTCGATAGATCGCCGATATGGGTGCTTATGTGAAGCTCCTCGAGTACGATAACATCGATGGCATGATTCTGCTTTCCGAACTTTCGAGACGTCGTATTAGAAGTATTCAGAAACTTATCCGTGTTGGGCGCAACGAGGTTGTCGTTGTCTTGCGTGTCGACAAGGAGAAAGGTGGGACCTGCCGATCCAACCCTCCTTCACCCCTTCGTGGTGCGCGTGCCGCTGGTACTCGGATGCTAAATATGGGAACCAACAGGTTACATTGATCTTTCCAAGCGCCGTGTGTCCCCCGAAGACATTATCCGCTGCGAGGAACGCTACAACAAGAGCAAAATTGTCCACTCCATCATGAGGCACGTGGCCGAGAAGACCCAGACCCCAATCGAGAAGCTTTACGAGACAATAGGGTGGCCGCTCAACAAGAAGTATGGCCACTCGCTTGATGCCTTCAAGCTCTCAATAACGTACGTCCTCCCTGTAATGACACTGCTGTCATTCTTGCTCGCGCTGGTTCCACTTTGCTGAATCTCATACTTTCCAGCAACCCCGACGTTTGGGCCGATGTCCAGTTCCCTACCGATGCCGATGCCGACGAGCTCAAGTCCTACATCGGCAAGAAGCTCACTCCCCAGCCCACAAAGGTCCGTGCCGACATCGAGGTCACCTGCTTCAGCTACGAGGGCATCGACGCCATCAAGACTGCTCTGCGCACCGCCGAGGCCCGTAACACCGCCGAGACCCAAGTCAAGTGCCGCTTGGTTTCCCCCCCTCTCTATGTGTAAGGCCCTCATCTATTTCCCCTCTCATTCTTCCATTTCAAAATGTGGTTTTGGTCTCAAAATGCTAACTCAACGGCCCCCTCACACAGCCTGACCAACACCTGTCTCGACAAGAACGCCGGTATCGCGCGGCTTGAGGAGGCGATTGTTGACGTGAAAACAAGCATCGAGGCGGCTGGCGGTAACCTCGTCGTCAAGATGGCGCCCAAGGCGGTCACCGAGTCGGACGACGCCGAGCTCCAGGCGCTTATGGAGAAGCGCGAGCGCGAGAACGCCGAAGTCAGCGGCGACGAGAGTGTCAGCGAGAGCGACGATAACATCCCGGAGACGGTCTAGAAGACGAGGTCGACTAGGGATAGGGGTGGAGAGACGGCAGTCATTGGAGACTTGCGTCTGACAGAACGCCTCACGAGGTTGACTGGTAGTTGAGCTTTTTTTCTTTCGCCTCGCTCGGTTCAGGTATACCCCCGCGAGGAGTAGAGGAGGAAAGGACTCCGTGTGTGTCGGTTCGGTTAGTTTAGTTACACTGGGACGGCAAAGGGAGAAGGGTAGGAAAGCGGGGTGGGTGCTTCTTCATGACCATTGGTACGACTGGCGTCTTCGGGATCAAAAGTCAGGTCAGACACGGTAGAACAAGGTATCTATCTATCATAGGGCCGCAACGGTAAAGAAAAGCGAATGCCAAGGAAACAATGCCCGACGAAGACGTGCTCTGAGATCTCATCTTCGCGGTACAGATCTTTCGTTTTGTAGTGCCGCTCAGTATCCCGTATGGTATCCCTTTTATCTTATTTTTAGATCCATACATTCTCATAAATGTCTTTCTCGAAAGTACTTCCCCGTAAAAATTATTGAAACGGTACTTGCGGCTGTTGTAGCTTTTCCATCTTACAACACGTTGCCGGGTATATGCATCAATCGGTGCGGATCATCCCTCCATTACCCACTTTCGTCCCACCACTTGCAATAAACCGTCTCACCATCCACAACCTCACGCAACTTCACAACCCCCCGGAAACTCCCCCCAAAAACAACAAGGGGAAAAAATGGCGGCCCGCTGGGCCTCATGGGGATCTACCGCCAGCAAAGGAAACAAGCCATTCCCATTCCTTCGCCAAGTCACCCACTACCTAATCCGCTACGCGACCTGGATCCCGCCACTCATCTGGCTCAACGCCTACGTCGCCGAACTCACCTTCATCCGTGGACCGTCCATGTACCCTTTCCTAAACCCACATTACAACGAATCACTCAAGCGGGATCTGTGTCTGGTGTGGAAGCTGTACGCGCAGGAGGACCTGCAGAGGGGCATGGTCGTTACGTTCCGGTAATTAACACCCTCACTCACTTCCCATCAGCGTAACATCAAACATTCACTAACATCCCACCGCAGAAACCCCTACACCCCCACCACCACAACAGTCAAACGCATCGTCGGGCTACCGGGCGACATAGTCCGCACCAAACCACCCTATCCGTACGAGCACGCCGTCGTGCCGGAGGGGCATCTGTGGGTGGAAGGGGACGGTGAGCGCAGCCAGGATAGTAACTATTACGGTCCTGTGTCGGCAAGGCTGGTCACGGGGAAGGTGGCGTATATTTTGTCGCCGTGGGAGAGGGCGGGGCGGGTGAAGTGGTGGGAACATCCTTTGCGTGGGGGGGTAAATCGGGCGGCGTAGGTTGTGGGGGTGCTGGGTGTTCTCATGTTTGCTTGTATTTTGGGAGGGGAAAGGAGATGTTGCTAGCTGGGGCGACTGGTCGGGGAATTAATTACGGCCTGGGTGGAAATACTTGGTATCAATTTGTAGATGATGTCGAGTGCCACATATGGGTAAAGATAGGGTTCGGCGTGGGAGTGAATAAAAGAAGAATCCTGAGCCTCGTTGGATTGCAGTCGGGTAAGTAGGCGTAGAAATTTAGGATTGAAGAACCCTGCCTGTTATGTGATGTGGTCAGAATCTCCGGCCGCGGAGGCTGGAGGGCAGGAGTAGTATTTAAGCTCGCTGCGCGGTCAAGCTGGCAACAACCACTACACTGCGTCGTGGTGTAGTGGTTGAGCTGTGTACCTAGTTGGATACTGCCCCGGGCCGAATGACTGAGCCTGTGATTCCAGCTTCTTGCGTGGATTGGCGTCCCTGAACGCAGCTAACAGTTTTTCCTTGCTAGCTGTTGGAGTGATAGGCATCATTGTTATGATTATCTATTTTGTCTGGTTCGTTCCCGGCCCACTAGACTGGATCAAGAAGTGGTTGGAGGAGGAGGGGGTCTTGGGCGGCTCCTACAACGAGTCCAGGACCAACCAAGAGACTGAGGAACCTGGGATCAAAATGCCGAGCGGAGAGTAAGTGTGATGGTTTGGAGACACCGCGAAGTCTACCTACCACGGAGGAACCTCACCTACCTAGATAGACCAGCAGAGCAGGTACAAGTGACAGGTCGGGAATTGTGGAAGGAGCGGTAGGGGCCAATGATTTATTTATGTTCATAGTGCTGGCCCAGACCCGACTTGAAGGCAAAAAGATGTAGAGCCATTGATGCAGAATTGAGCGGAATTTCAACTGAGAAAGTGAAATACTCATCAGTATAACGTACTTTCGGAAGGGCCTGTCGATAGCTTACGGTAAGCTACCTATCTATAAAACTCCTCTCTTATTGCTTCCTGGATACGTGGGATGAACAAGTTCTTGTCAGGGTTAGATGGGGGGTCCAGGGTTATTGCTGGCAGGCGCAAAACCGCGCACGGACCCACCGCTGCGAAAAACACATCGGACCGGAAAACGCCGCCCAGAGATTTGAACTTTGGAATTTATTTGCATTTGCGGGATGCCGGGCCAACTTTCGTAGTCCGTGACACCCAAAATTCGAAGAACGGCAGGAGACGCATTCTCCGCCCCAGCCAACCCGGCGCATATCCTTTTCTCCCCTTTCCCGCCTGGGGCGATGGTGCTTGGCTTCCAGACGGCCCAAGATTCCCCGTCGACCGGCTCGCCCTCGCCCTCCGCGCCCGAATCCTCCCCGCTGTCCTCGTCATCCCCGAACCGTCTCAGCGCCAGAACCGGCACTAGTACCGGCACTGACGCTCGTACCGGCGCCCCAGTCGCTGCTGTCCCCGTTCCGGATCTCGCCGGCCGACATGTGGATTTTGCGTACACCCTATCGCATGCCCCCCTCGTCGAAACCGAACAGCCCCGCGCTCAGCAGCATACTATGAAACCACAAGATGGAGAAGCCGAGGATACGCGCCCGCCCTACCTGCACGTATGTCTACCCGGAATATTCAAACCCTTCATTTCTGTTACAACCGCAACAATGCTAAAATCGTTCTTGTTCCTATAGTGCACCCTTGCCGGCGGATTGGGCGGGTCCACCGGCGACATGCTGATGCACTCCCTCGACACAGTCAAGACCCGGCAGCAGGGGGATCCACACATACCGCCGAAATACACATCTCTCGGGTCGTCGTACGTCAAGATCTTTCGGCAGGAAGGGTTGCGTCGGGGGTTGTACGGCGGCTGGGCCCCTGCGCTGGCCGGCTCGTTCCCGGCCACGTGCTTCTTCTTTGGCAGCTATGAATACAGCAAGCGGCAGATGCTGGATTATGGTGTGCAGCCGCATCTTGCGTACTTGCTCGCTGGTGAGTTCGGGTGGCCCTGTACCGGTGGGGTTGAAAGGATTGGGGGTTGCGTTTGCTCTAACGGGTAGTGGGTTAGGCTTTGTCGGCGACTTCGCAGCTTCTACCGTTTACGTCCCGTCCGAGGTGGTCAAGACAAGGATGCAACTGCAAGGGCGATACAACAACCCGCACTTCAACTCGGGGTATAACTACCGGGGCATGACCGATGCGGTGAGGACGATTGTGCGGACTGAAGGCATATCCGCGCTTTTCCACGGCTATGGCGCAACACTATGGCGCGACCTGCCGTTTTCAGCGCTCCAGTTTATGTTTTACGAGCAGAACCTCAGCTGGGCGCAACAGTGGGTGGGTGGGCGCGATGTTGGGTGGCAACTGGAACTCCTAACGGGCGCGGCAGCCGGCGGTTTAGCCGGTAGCATGACGTGCCCCCTGGATGTGGTCAAGACAAGACTTCAGACCCAGATTGATCCTCGGACCATCACCACCAACACTAGCTTAGCACCAACACCAACACCAACCGCCACTGAACCACCAAATACCGCAACGACCAAGGACGGACACACCAAATCAACGAGCTCGTCCGAAGCAGCCAAGCTGCAGAAGCGGTTGATATCAACGTCCTCCCCGTCGACGCACACTCCAAAACCTGGCGCCGTTACGCTTCAAACATCATCAATGATCACCGGACTGCGGCTGATTTACAAGAGTGAGGGCATTGGGGGCTGGTTCCGAGGCGTCGGCCCACGAGCAGGGTGGGCGGCCATCCAGAGCGGGTGCATGTTATTCCTGTACCAAGCGATCTTGCGCCGGTTGGACATGTTCATGCCGATGGAGCGGCGAGACCTTGTATAGCGTGAGCCGGCGGATGACTTTCTTGTTATTTTTTCGGAAAAAATGGCGGGGCGGGGTATAATGTATATATAGACAAGCCATGTTGTACGATTTTTGCAGTGTTCTATAGCGGGGTCTGGACGGGCTGGGGAGGCAGGCACATATGGGGAGGCGTTTGGTGCAGGTTGGGATAGAAAATAGGCTAGAGCTAGACGTGTAGATGTACGACACAATCTTCATTCTCCGATCACGTCTCTGTTTCTGTTTGGGGGTGGGATATGTATCTATCCGATTTTGTGATGCATTTCCCGGGGGTTGTCCATGTGCATGTATCAAACCGACGCCACGGGCAGCTTGATGTGGGGTTGCTTTTCCACCTGGAAAATGTATCAGGAAGGGAGAGAGCACTTAACCGAAGCTTCCCCGAACTAAAATCAACAACACACGACCACCTCAATCGCTCGGTAACACCTCAACCACGGCCACAGCCCCGAGACCGAATATTTCCGCACCCCTGAAAGACTCCTCTACACTAACACGACGACACGATCCCCACACATCCCCGGCTACTACCTCGAAATGCGCTAACGAAATGGAAACACCCACCACCACCAACACCCCCCCACGACAACAACGAGCAGCATGCCCCCCTCCTCCCTCCCCGCCCCAACCTCCAAAAAAGTTGCCCTCACCGCACTCCGCGGCCTGGTAGTCGGCACCTCCTGCACGCTTGCCCTCATCGCAGAAGACCGCAGGCGGAGAATCAATAAGGCCGTGCGGGCGATTGAGAATGGGGAGCGCATCAAGAGTGCGAAGGGATACCGCGCTGGAGCCGGGGGTGTAGCTCTGGCCGCGGTGGAGGAGGAGCAGACGTTTTGGGAGGGGAGGGGGAGTTTGGGGCTTGAGGGGGCGAGGTATGGGGGCTGGGGGGATAGGGAGGATGGGGTTGTTAGGTTTGGTGGGGAGGGTAAGGGGGAGAGGGGGTGGTGGTTTGAAGAGGGGGAGGGGGACGGGAAGGTGAGGAGTGTGGGGGGGAAGATGGCTCTTGTTGAGGTGCCTGTTGTGGCTACACAGCTTCATACAGAGGGCAGGACGTTGAATGTTACGGATGCGTCTGAGAACGCGACGGAGATACCACCCACCAACAACAGCCCACCAGAACCGGTACCACCCAGGAAACCGCCAATACCACCACCATCACCATCGAATCACCCACCACCACCGATTCCCCCACCTCAAACGCCCGTACCGAGCTGGGTATTGGCCAACTTGGACGTCATCAAAGCCCACTCGTTCCCCGCCCCCAGCGATATCGTCACGCGGATCCACGACGCCTGCAACTCCCGAGAACCATTACGACTCACCACTGCCAACCGTGTGGTGTTAGAAGCCATAGCGCATGGACTCGCGCCAGGAAACCTAGATGCGCGGTGGATGGAAGCGACCGCGCGGCTGTGCCGGACGTGTCGGGAGGAGGGACGACTGGACGAGGCTGCGGAGCTGCTGTACCGGCTGAGTTGCGGGGGGGCGTTACAGGAGAGTGATTATCTCAACTTTGAGCCGTTTCTGTTGATTGAGACGTTATTGGATAGGAACGCGGTCAACCAGGATCTTCCCGAGTTATGTGCGGCGAATGTGGATCGCGCTGTTAACTTGTTTATTCCCAAGCTCACCACACGGCTGGAAGGGGCGAATGCAGAGGCGTCCCGGGTCGGGCGTCGGCTGCTCGAGGCGTGCTTTGCGTCTGACGAGCTCAAGCGGGTGTTTGCTGTCTACCGGCGGTGTATTCTGGTTGCGGACGGGAACTGGAACGAGTTTGCGTCGTGGTTTCTCACGAATCTCCACAAGAAGGAGCAGTACTCGTTTGTCATCGACCACTTCCTGACAACCTTCATCCAGTCGGGCCCAACCGAAGAGTCTATACACGCCATCGGCGACCTGGTCGTCGACAGTCTCGAGTCCAGCGGCGACCGCAGGATTCCCAAGGTGTTGGAGAAAATCCAAGAGATCTGCGCCGGGCTCGGGACCACCAAGATGAACCCGACGTGGGTGATGAAGCTGCTAGTACTGCGCTGGAGGAAGCACCGCAAGTTTAAAGAAGTCGAGGCCATGTTTGAGAAGCTGCAAATTCCCGGCCTGCAGGACGCTGTGTACCGCTGGGACAATGTGTACCGCGTCATGGTGGAGCTGGCGCTCGAGTCGGGCGACGATGTCAAGGCCGAGGCGTACTTCGACATGGCCGTCGCACAGAACCCGGCGCTTGCCTCTGACGTGCGGCTGCTGGGGGTTATTGCCCGGTTCCACGCTGTCTGTGGCGATTGGGCAGCTGTCCGTGCGGACTTTGAGGCCATGAGCGAGAACGGGAAATCGCGCGAGAAGTGGTACAGCCGGGTGTTTGTGCCGGTGCTCAAGTCCTTCGCTGAGACGCACAGCGTGCGGGAGACGGAGGCCTTTTTGAGGACGTACAAGGAGGAGCTCGGAGTGCCGCTGTGCAGCTACACCGTCACGCTGATGGCTAAGCAGTATGGTGTGATCCATGATCTCGCGTCCCTGATCGAGTGGCTCGACTACTGCAGCCGGTCCGGGTTCCCCGTCGACGCGGCGTTTACGAATGCCATTCTGGTGCGGTGTCGCAGGCAGTGGAAGTTTCCGTTCCGGGACCTGCGCACGCTCTTCCGCAAGCTACGGGCGTTGAATCCTGACTGGGTGGATGGGTATACTAGCCATGTCATGACCGATGCTGCGTTAGCGGACTCAAGATACCGTGGAAGGCCGGCCAGGGGCCGAGTTCTGTCCTTGAGGCTGGATAACGCATCGCCGCAGCGGCGGCTGGCTACGCGGACGTTCTTCGCCCAGAAAGAGGGGGTGGTATCCGCCATGAAGCACGCACTATTAAATCGCTCGCCACGTCGTGCCCTCGCGCTATACGCCCGCGCCGTGCGGAAAAAAGTTCCCTTCTCACCCTACGCCCTGCAGCTAGCCATCCAAGCCCAGCTCCGACTCGCACCTGACGACCTCGAAACCGCCTACGCCTTCATCCAAAAAGCCCAAGCCCATGGCCACGACACAACCTCCGTGATCAACCACCTGATCGCCCAGCAACTCACCAACCTCAAACCACCACCACACCCCGAATACCCACATCACCGCCCCCACGAAACCGACGAAGTCGCCCGCAACACCCTGACCGCCTACCACAACGCCGGCGTACACCTCACCCCAACCTCCCTCCACCGCGCAGCCACAATCTGCCTCCAAGCGCACCACTTCCACGCCGCCATCCTCTACGCCCGCGCCGCTGCCGACGCCCACGGCAGCCCACCTTGCTTCGACCTGCCCAACTTCCGCCTGCTTCTCCTCGCCCACGCTGAACTCGCCGACGTCGACCAACTCCGCGATACCCTCGACCGGGGGCTCGCACCCACCTCCCCCTACCGCGAAGCCCGCGCCACGCGTCGCGCGTTGCGCCTCGCGCGTGCTCGCATTGTGCTATCTGAGGCAAGGTGGTATGCGACCCCCGACGAGCGAGCGCAAGCCCACGCGCTGGTGGAAGAGGGGTTGGAAAGGGTGATCGAGATGCGGAAGACACTAAGGGAGGATGGGAAGAAATTGGAGATGGCTGCGGTCGAGATTATGAGGAGGGCTGCGAGGGAGGCCGGGTTGGAGGAGGTGGATTTCGGTGAGGTGCCTTGGTTGGGTGGAGGAGAGGAAAATAAGGAGAGAAAGAGGGAGAGGGAACGGGAGAGGGAATTGAAGCGGGAGATGATGGAAATGCACAGGCAGCGGGGAAGCGGGATGTATGAGTATGGGTATGACTATGACGTGCAAGACGAAGATAGGGGATGGCAGGATAGGGGATTACTGCATACAGAAGAGGAAGGGAGGAGTAGTGAAAATGGGGAATGGTACGGGGAAACAGATGATGAAGGATGGCGGGATTGTTTAGGGACGGGGGAGGATGATGGATGGAGTGATGTGGATGGGAGTGAGGATAGGTCGCCGGTGGATAGCGGGTATGGGGGGTCAGAGCGGGGGGTCCTGATGGAGGAGCTGGGGAAGAAGGCGGTTGGTGTTGGAGGGTGATGGACTAAGCATGGATGTGTTTAAGGAACTGTACATCAGATCAAAGAGGCGCTGTAAAAGTAATTACGATTTCGCCAAAAAATTGGAAAATTTATTCTCACTTATGGTCTCAGAGCTGGTTGTCCGGGGCTCGAAACGGAATCGATCGTGTCAACAAAGTAGAGAATGGCTGCGATAACCTGACTTGTGGAATGCCTAAAAAATGGCCCGATTATTTGGCGTCTATTGGCAAAAACATACAACACCGGGGATTCCCCAGTCGTCACCGACCTGAGTACTGATCCGGCCGTCGCCAGTTTGACTAGGGGAGAGCGGACGGGATCCCGTATTTTCTAGCGCGTATGGTCGTATGTGAAATGATTGTGCTGCAATAGAGCATTATAAACCACTCAGTGTAGCGTGCTTCGTGGGATCTTGAAGATGGGAGACCGAGGGCATGTCATCCAAGGTCTGATGTATCGCTCTCTGCTCGCCGTCTAGCCCGTTCTTATCGGCCCCACAGAATAGCATATATAAGGTAGGGCTAACAAGACTTCGGATGGGTTAGCGATACTTCAGATGGGAATAGTTGCTTCCATCGCCCGGATCGTTCTAGCCCTCTTGTGCTGGGGGTTGGTGATGGTCCTCTTTCCGATCCATGACGTCCCAACACACTCCCAAGCGGAATTCGACATCGACTATAAGACCTACTCCCCCCTCAACTAGTCACGAAGTATTACAATAATTAAAAATATCAGAGATTTCTAATTTCCTTTCATCACACCTTAGGCCACAAGTAAAGTCATTACTGTCCTTTGAAATGCCCGTGCATTCCGCATTTCTCGTCCTCCTCCTGCTCCAAGCAGCCGTTTCCCTATCTCTCACCTCGCACACAAACCCTCTCCCATTCCAGCATGTGAGAAAGCCCATCTTTGCCCCGCTGTCCATCGACAAACATGCCTCCCTCACCGACCCTCCCTCTCGACCCGCATTCCAACCCGGCAAAGCATACACGTACAACTTGACCCTGAACACTACCTCCGAGCTCTACTCATACAACTACCAGCATGACTCTGAAACAGGCGGTGGGATGGCCGACGCAGATAGCTCCGGGTTCTCAGCTGCCGTCGCGTCGAACCTGACCATCTTGACACAGGCCGATTCACCAGAACCGGGTACCCTGATCTTCCTGGCGTACGTTGCTGTTCCAGATTGTTTGGTCGAGGCTGGTAATCCGATTGGGGAAGGTGGGCTGCGTGTTGTCAGGAATACATTTGGGACCGATCAAAACTGCGTCAAGCAAAGTGAGGGGGTGGATAACCAGACAAGGTATAGCTCACCCTCTCAAAGAATTACTCTTTAGATGATTCAAACCCGTCCGGTGTCTAATGTCGATCAGCGTCTGGGTCACACAGGACCTCACGAGTGGGGAGTTCAAGAACGTATACTACAATGCTTCTGTCACGTACGATCCGGCTTCGCAATGGCAAGATCCGCTGGGCTACCACAAATTGATCGTCAGCTCGCTGCGGACGCTGCAGTCGTATTATAACGGATCAGAGAGCTACGAACATGAGACAACTGACCGATTCGGTAACCCCCTTACGGTGCAGTACCGATATATCGGCAAGGTGGGCAATAATAATTACTTTCACAAGTATTTCTCTCTCGTCACTGACCGGTAGACCCGATTGTGTGTCGTTTAGCTCGCGGACTCGCAATGCTGGCAAGCAGATTCCCAGAGTATCAACGGGGACGAACTTGCCGCCGACACGAAGAACGTGTGTTGGTCGCCTGCGGGAGGTGTCTCCGCCATGACGGGGGGTGACGCTACCGAGCTGGGCACCACTCATGACGCAGCTGAAACCGTGGATAAGGTCGCGGCATCGAGCGGTTTGGTGAGTCCATCCGTTGCTCTGCTCTGATGATCGGGCATGTAGTCCATTATATGTGCATTTAGCTAATCACGCTGTCAGTACGCAACTCTCAGCCAGAACGGCACGCTAGAAGTGGTCCAGGGCGGCATTCCCACTCTAGTCAACTACTCCTCTTGCTCCGGCCCCTTCTCCGACATTCAACAAGGGCAGAGTGCGAATTCGGACACACAACTATTACTCGGCCTAAGCCCCACCGGCCAAGTCTGCCGGTTCACTTGGTCGGCAAGCGGCGGTAGTACACCGCAGATTGAGGTCGACACGTCTCCGCCATTCTCAGGCCTGGCTGGCGGTCCTCCTATGGAGCTGCCAGGCCAGTATCGATCACAGTGGGCGCTGGACACGTTCGGGGCGATCTGGGAGACGCATGATACCTCTCCTGACGCACCGTCTTCAACCCCGATTACATGGATGAATTACACAGATCCTGGGAGTGTGAATGACGGGTTTCGGCCCATTCTAGTGAGGCAACTATATGCCCTGGAATATCTACCGCTCGGGATCAACTGACAGATTAATTACGCAGTTCTGGCCCTTCCATCCCAGCATCCCCGTCCAGTCCACGCTATACGGCTTCTTCCTGTCGGACGAACTAAATCCATACATCCTGTATCTTGCCAACGGCGATACACAACCAAGCGTCAGCCAGTTTCCCAGCTCGGCCAACGTGAATGATATCCTCTCGTTTCTCCATCTCGCCCCTGTTGGTCCGACACAGCCCAACCCTGTCGTGGCTGGAATCCTCGAGGACCAGAACTTCACTTACAGCGTGTGGAACCCACCAGCATATTCTGCCGTGATTAACCCGGCAGAGGGGTTTCTAGACTGGGTGGGTGTGGATCTTGGAGGGCCGGCGCTATCAGTGAGCCCAATCGTCTAATTGCGTCTTGAGAAAAGTGTCGTCATATTGACAGTCCGGTTCTTAGGTAGAGCCATGGCATTTCGACGGTGCTGGTGGAGCAGACGACGGTGTCTTCATCGTCATGCAGAATTCTACTGTCGTGACGATCCAGTTGACTCCATCTGGGGCATCACCCTGGGGAGCCCCGAGTCTGATCCCCTCACCTAACGGCGAAGGACCTTTCATTGGAGCTCTCGATGTAAGTTTTCCATTCCTGAGGCTCATCGAATGAACTAAACGTGGAACAACGAACAGATCAGCTTCGACAAATTCGGGACTCCCAACAGCCCGTACCAAGGTCGAGCTCTCGTCGGCACCTATCCGCTCGTGAATATAACCACATTATCCTACCAAGGCTCTGGAGTATGGGCTGTCGATGGCACAGACTGGGAGCCATTCACCACCGTCAAGAGCCCGCCTGACGAAACTGGGTTTCCTCCCACCACAGGTTTGCTAACTCACCTGCTGCCCCCTTTTTATATTTGTGCCAAACCTTGGCTTACTGTACGTAGCATTATCCCAAGTCACTGCGAACACGACCGCCCCTCCGACCGATTTGACACCGGAACAGAGTGCCCTGTTACTCCGTCTTGGTGGACTCCTGCCGAGTTACACTACGCTGTCATTTGATGATCCCCAGTGGATGCAGAGTTGGCCCCTGAACAATTCCTACGTCGGTAATTACTTACCCAACTACACCTTTTTCTGCCCGTAGAAGCTTTACGTTATTCTGCCGCTGACATTGGATATCCATCATCAAACAGACATCCTGAGCTGGATATCAAGTATCACCGCAAACCCCAGCGACACCAACACCCTAATCGATTTTCGCCGCAACATCTCCCGCGCAGGCGAGGAAGGTAGAAACCTCATATGCGCCGCCATCCAATCCCAAGATGTCGACCTCAACAACGACGGCGGCTTGACCGCCTCCGTGCTGATGGGCACGCTCGCAAGCTTCCCCTTGACCATCCAAGTCCTAGAGACCTTCGAAGACGTGGTTCTCGCCCAGACCTTTTCCACCACGGCCAAGATCGCCGCGATCCAAGAGTCTGTGGCTATGAACTGCGCTGCGCAGGGTTATGTGTACGACTTGGCTAGCATCGCTAACATCACAGTCCCTGCGGGGGGTTCTGATGATCTGGAAGCCGCGGCTAGTGCGGCCTTGGGAAGTTTTGCTGCGAAGCCGCCGTGCCCATGGGATGGGCAAGAGAAAGGGGATGAGGATAATGCCCCCGAAAAAACTGTGCTGGAGCCGCACCATATCGTGCACCTATTGCATAACAAAACTGTGGACGAGGACAGACACGAGAAGTTACTCACAGCTCTGTACGGACTGGCGAATACCCGCCATCCCCATGTCATTGACAAGGTGGATAAATTCACGGAGCACGATCACCCTGCTTTGCGCGTGGCTGCGGTACGGGCGATTGCAAACGTGCCGAATGTATGTCCCTGGTGTCAAAGTCCGTGTCCCTGATATCAAACATCTCTTTGCGAAGAAAGTATCGGTTATACCACTGACTACATACGTCCAGGAACGTGCCACAGGCCACTTAGTCTACCACAGCCTGCACAATAGCCAGCCAGCGGCACGACGCGCCGGCTTACAGGCTCTACAACATCACGACCACCATGAAAACCCCGTCCTAGCCACCAAGACTCTGTTGACTGCCCTCTTCCAGCCACGGGTGCGCAGAACGCCTGCAGACCTCCGCGGGCTGAAGGGATATTTCCAGAAGCGAATGACCAACAGCAACAATAACAACAACCGTCTTGCAGACTACCGCCTGGCGAGGATCGGCATGAATCGAATAACGCTTGTGGAAAAGGCGACGTTGGATTATCCCGTTCCTGGGGTTTCTTCGCCTCTGTTTACGCCGCTGCATTGGAGTAGATCATACGGGGGTAAGCCGCCTGTGTTCCCACGTTAGGTATCTATCTCGCAGTAAAAAAGGTATCCAGTTCTGACAAAAGGTGGACAACAGGCGAAAACGTCCGCGCAACAGTCGGCGTAGTAGTCGACAGCGACTTCGACGCGACGGGCGCCGGATTCCACGCCGAAGCCTTCGTCCTCGGCTCGCTCTTCTCCACGGACATTGACATCGCCTCCGCCGGCGCCTATGCCTCCTGGACCAGTTCCGGTTCTTTATCCTTCTTCCTCTGGACTGCGGTGTTTCTCTTCGACCCTGTCTCCCTACAGCAGGTGCCCTATTACCTGATTGGTATCGAGTGGTTCAGCCAGACTGTGTTTCAGCTTGTGCAGGGCGATCCGTGTACCATCCAGCTGCCGAGTAACCCAGCTGTCACGGTAAGAGAGACGAGGTCGTTTGTGCAGGCGACTTATTATTATGGGATTCCGCTTATTGCGGAGGTAGATTTACATGTTGAGCTGGTGGGGTGGTTTGAGGTCGGGTATGGTGTCGAGCTAGTCACGCAGAACTTGTCTAGTCCGATTCCGGGGCAGATCACGGGGTATATCCGCCCGGGGATGGGGCTGGGGGGCCAGATCAGTGCTAACGTGCGGGTGCTGGTCGCCAGTGGTGGTTTGGAAGGGGATCTGGAGTTTGCTTCGTTGTACCTGCCTGCGGGTGGGGGTATGACGGTCAACTCGTTGTCTCCGCTGGCCGCCGGGTTTGGCGACTCGATTCAGATCAACGGGGAGTTTTTGCGGGGAAGAGTGGCGTTGTACTATGAGATCTGGAACTGCTGTTGCTGGTACTGTTGGTTTACCTGCTGCTTCGACTGTGGTGGGGGGTGCAACTACCGCGGGTATTACACCCTGTTTTCGTGGAACGGCATTTCCTTGCCTGTTATTTACATTGATAACCGGCCCAATTTGTGCGCGTCACTGAGGTCTGCTGCCGAGCTGCCTCACCGTACTTTGGGATCCGGGGTGATGATGTTGCAAGGGCCGGCGCTCGCGGACTATCTGCCGTACATGGCTCCTCCTCCGCTGGAGGTCACGGATGGAGATGAGATTGTTGACATGGATGCGGAAAACTGGATGGAGTGTGGCGGTTATTACGACCTTCGCTCGAGGCTGGTGCAGTTGAGCACATGCTCGTATCAGTCGATGGACTGCGATGGGATGTCTCTTGTGAGTCTTCCTGTCTCGATCAAGGAATTAAGATTGCAGTCATACTCACGTCGGTCATAGGCCACGCGATACATGCTCCCCGAGGACCCCAACGTCGACAACTTCGCCTACGACTGTAACAGGTACCCGGAGCTCTGCCAGAACACCGAATGCTGGCGGAAATGGTCGCCCTACTCGGCCGGCGCGCGGAAAAAGATCCAGTGGGAGTATGACGACGTGTACATCCCGAGGCGACGGTGGGCCATGTCGCGGTTGGGGTCGCCGCCGGCCGGAACACAGCGCGACGAAGTTCCTATGAATAAGGTAAGTTTAGTAAGGATTCCTATTCTTTTGGTTTGCCTATGGATATCAGCCTTGACGTCAACATTGTACGGCTTACACGCCAACAGTGCACCGATGGCGGATGCTGTGCGAGGGTCCAGGCCATCGAAGCATCCCAGAACAGCGCCCACGGAGGGGATTTCTGCGGATTCCTGCGGTCCAACTTTGGCCCTGCGCCGGGATATCGACCCGTTAAAGGGGAGTTTACAGTGTCGTAAGTGATAACCCCCCACAGTCCCTCCTACTTATACCACGCTTCTAATTAGGGCACATAATACCAGGTACAAAACACCTCCCCCAGCAACCGACAAAGCCACGTGCAAAGGCGACGACTTCCGCTTCGAAGCGGACGGCGGTGATTCCTACCGCCAACCGTCCACGCGATCTTGCGCAGGAGATCCCCCATGCGAAGAACCTAACTATGGTGTTGCCCTCGGTCTCCCTCGGTTTGAGAAGGCCACAATGACAGCGTATCTCCCAGGCAGCAATCACCCACAGCTGGCATTCAACTTTGACGACAAAGTGGATGTCCATTACCAAGTACGTGTGGTATGACCTAGTCTAACTGATCGAATTTGACTAACAACCCCAACAATAGCCCATCCTCAAACCCAACCTCGAAGCAATCCGCTACTCCCACCTCCAAAACCTCACCGTCGGTTCCCGCGCCCTCGCAATCCACGGAAACTTCACCTCTGGTGCAGAAAGATGGCTACACAGTAGCACTGGTGCAGATGGAGACATCTTCCAGCTTACCCTAGACCACGAGCTCGTCAGCCATGACGACAAAAGGGACACCACACACAGCCGTGTGACCCTCCACCTGGCTGCTGAATACAGCCATCTCGTCTACCATCCGAGGAACCCGGCCCACCAGCGGCAGGTGGACAGTAGGGCCGAGATGTGCATCAATGTTAGTGATGCCGCGGTCTTGCAGCGGTTGCTTGGTAGCCCAGCAGTTTTCAAGACGAAGGGAGCGGAACAGAAGCCTGTTGCTCCTCCTGTTACCCAGCAGCCTCTAATCCAACCGCCTTCACATCTGGATCGTGGTTTAGAGGAAGCAATATCCAAACCGTTCCGTGTGGCGGACTTGGCTTCGCTGCGGGCTATGAAGAGTCATGTTCACGATCTGGGGGCTTCGAGTAAGTATTTTAAGCCTGGTAGTTGGCATGACCGGAAGTTTGTGAACAGATACTGACGATCTGGGGAAAAAAGCATTCTCTCTGCGCGAGATTGTCCTGACGTTCCTCCTGCTCGGCCTCTCGGTGGTTTATCTCTTCAGGACAGCATAGGTTGTGGGCCCAGGAACAAAACTCTACCTACTTAGCCTACCTACTGTTGCATGACGAGTATCAAGTAACCGTCGGGGTAGGTACAAAACAAAGGAAACATTCATTACAGTGCCTCAAACAATATGACAACAAAATCAAGGTGCTTAAGCTATCGTGGTTAAAACGACTGATGACTATGCACGCTTCCGAGGTAATTATTTTAGATTGCTATGAGTATCAAGGGGCATATTTGGAAGCGAACACACTGAGGAAAGGAGGTCCAGCTAACTGGGGCTGGCACAACCCTGGGGGTTGCACATAATTAGACAACTCTCAAGACAAAACATCTTCCTGCCGTCAAACTCCAAGGCAAAAGGTGTTCCACAGCGATATCGCATTGGGTGGCTTTTAATACTCTATTGCGGCATGAATATTTCACATACGACCATACGCGCTAGAAAATACGGGATCCCGTCCGCTCTCCCCTAGTCAAACTGGCGACGGCCGGATCAGTACTCAGGTCGGTGACGACTGGGGAATCCCCGGTGTTGTATGTTTTTGGCGCTTTTGCTAGATATGCAGAAAACCCACCGATAGGGCTCCCCTTCTATCCCTAAATAAATGTCACGAAGGATGCCATAACCAAACCCATAGGAAAATTGTATTCTGATTTGATGAACTGTTTCATGCCCGTTAAATGCTGTAATTATCCTACCCGATTGGTTAAGCTCTGTCGAATTTGCATTTTCACGTGATAACGCGAGACCTGGACGCGCAAGCAACACGCACCCAACACGCTTCCGTTTGCGTCCATTGTCCGCCCGCCAATTTGGATGAGAACCGTCATGGAAGACCAAGCGCAATCGGAACTCATCGGGCAAAACCCGATTGGTAACGGCCCTGAGGCATTCCGGAATTCATATGCATTGGTGTGCAATGACAGGTGCCTTCCCTTCACGCCGGAGTCATTTGATCAAATCCACGACCAAGGTTTGCTAATTTGCTTGGCTCGATACCTCCATGAGATGTCGTATGCTGATCCGTCTTATAGATCTCAACACACTCATTTACTCTTTTCTGTGGGCGGCACAAAAGCTACCCACTGCCGACCTGCTGCCTTCCACCACAGGCCGCGGCACCCTCCAGATCGACCTTTTCCGTCTCGAGCTCTCCCTGATAGAAGCCGACGGCTTCGATTTTGATGGCCTCAAACCTCTTCTCAAAGACGCCCTCGCCGAGGAGTTGGACGATGCGCTCGTCTGGCGCCGGATATATGATGCCGTGAACGAATTCGCCCCGCTTCCTCGGCGGACAGGCTCTTCCTCCATCCAACAGACCCCGTGGCTGCAACACACCAGCAGCTTTCCGGACTCTTCCGAAGATCGCTAATATTTGGACAACATTCTTGAGCACGAGCTTGGCCCGATTCATGTCGACATACCTCGATTTCGCCAATCATTCTTTGGAGGTGTGACAGGGCTCGAAGCAGCTTCCAAGGCCGTTTTTTCCAAGTGTATGGAAGGTAGCAACCCCCTCTTCACTGAAGGGTGGGTCGGGTGGCCGAGTGATGCAGATCCGGGTAATGTTTTAAGCTGGTTTGCAGCCTTGAGCGAAAGGCTGGCGAGATTAGGCGCGGCAGCAAACCGCAATTCGTCAGCGATGTATCGTCGGCCGTTGGCCCGGCCAAACAAGCAGATCCAGGGGTCTACTGCGGAACGTAAACTAGATGTTGGCTTTGTGGATAACCCTAAGGCGGGAGGGGACTCCAAGTGCCATTGGTCACGGATTCTTATACCTGGAGAAATCAAGAGCAACCCTTCCAGTGATAAGGCCTCAAACATGGCTCGATTTAGGGAGGTATGTCAAAGAGGTGCTCGCTGCCCAGGACGGCCGTCGATTCATCGTAGGATTTACCCTTCGCGGGTCGCTGATGCGGATATGGGAATTTGACCGCCTTGGGGGTATCGCATCGGAAAGTTTTGACATCAACAAAGATGGTTTACAGTTTGTCTCAACGGTACTGGGATTACTCTGGATGGACGATGAACAACTTGGCTTTGACCCAACGATCCCCACCATATCGGACGGCCAACGAGCTCTTACCATCCAACGTAATGGCCAGGCGGAACGGCTTATTCTTGATAAACTGATGAAACGGGTGCGTTGTATCGCCGGCCGAGGAACGACTTGTTGGATGGGACATCGCGAAGGAGAACCAAAGACCCGGTTCGTGATCAAGGATGCCTGGCAGGATGTGGAGCGCGACGAAGAGGGCAAGCTCTTGAAGGAAGCGGCGGATAAAGGTGTCGTTAACGTCGTACGGTACTACCACCGCGAGACTGTGTTTGCCCGCGGCGAAATTGACGATATCCAACACAACGTCCGACGGGGTCTGGACGTTCTGGAGCCGACTAAGGATCCCTTAGCAAGCTCGGAGGTGTTGTTAGAAGTTAGTGTACCCGGTGCGTCACGGGAAGGCCCTACCAACACCATTGGCCTTAAGCGATTATTTACCCAAACAAACACCACCGCTCTGCCGCCCAACAAGCGATCCTGTTTAGCCTCTCCCACGAAAGCTAACAGCAGTATGCGATCAAATCGGACACACACACGAATTATTCTCCGCGATTGCGGAAAGCCCATTTACAAGGCAAGCTCCCCATCGGCGCTACTTGCCGCCCTCCAAGGCTGCATTGGTGGGCATGAATCTCTACACAAGGCAGGTATCCTCCACCGGGATATCTCGATCAATAATCTTCTGATCAACGAACATGTCGACGAAAACCCTTCTTGGGATGCGTTCCTGATTGATCTTGACCTGGCTGTCCGGGAGGACCCAGACGGTACACCCGAGACAAAACGAAAGGCCGGAACGAGAGCTTTTATGGCGATTGGAGCCCTTCGTGGCGAACAGCACTCGTTTATGCATGACCTTGAGTCCTTCTTCTGGATTTTGTTCTGGATATGTATCCACTACAACGGCCCAGGCAACGCAAAGGTCGTTGCCGAATTTGACAGGTGGAATTACATGGATACGGGGGAGCTAACGATGTTGAAGGAGGGCATTTTATCTGATGGAGTATTCGAAGAGACTGCGGAGCGGTTTGTCACAGAGTATGACTGGCCGTTGTTTCCTTGCGTGAATGAGTTGCGAAGGACGGTATTTCCGGGCGGTGGAAGGTGGAAAAGAAAGGATGAAGGATTGTATATGCGCATGCGGAATGTTCTTGAGAAAGCACGTACAGCGTTGGCGGAGAGCTAACGTTGCTGAGTGTTGCTTAGCTAGGTCATTACAAACAAGCCTTCAGCGTCGACTTTTTTCCCCCCAAACTTCCGTCCACTCCTGCATTCGTTTTGGCCCAAACCTTAAGCGGGAGTTTACTAGTACTCGGCAAATAGGTATCGTTAATTGGAACCGTATCACAGTGATGAATACGCCGGCCTTAATTATGCCTAAAACAAAACATCTCACCGAGGGAGCGCTCGACACTGGCTGAAGGGATTCCGCGCCCGCCGGGGCCCCCTTCGACTTTCATTCCCCGTCCTATTAGCAGCTTTCTCCCCTTTCTTCGTTGCCCTTCCACTGTCCCCTTGCCCACTTCTTCAACAATGTTCTCATGGACACTCGCAAGAATGGCATCGTCTTGGAAGTTCGTTCCGTTACATGCATTTGTAATTACTCGTCAACATCAGTAAGCCCGCTGGTTTAAGATCGTATCTTGAACGACCTACGACGGAAGAGAGTGGCGGTTGAGGCAATTGGGGCGAGAAAAGAAACCAGACAAAAAAGAGCAAGATCAATTACAGAGGCAAAAGGAAAAAGGAAAAACATACAACACCGGGGATTCCCCAGTCGTCACCGACCTGAGTACTGATCCGGCCGTCGCCAGTTTGACTAGGGGAGAGCGGACGGGATCCCGTATTTTCTAGCGCGTATGGTCGTATGTGAAAGAAATATCGTGTAAGAGGGTATTAAAAGCGACCGGTGCGGTGCCGCTCAAGAGGTCCTCGTTTTTTCTTTGTTTTTGCAGGATTAGCACATGCTAAGTTCAATGTCCTGGTGGTCCGAGCGTGGGACTTCAGACCATCAGGGGCATGGCCCACTTTGATGGTTCTTGATCAATTCTGATTGGCCTACTCAGTTGTCCGTTCCAATCTGTGGAATAATTTCGAGACCAGATCATACGATTGTTTCCCAAGGAATCTGTAGACTTGCTTGCGTCGTCGCTAAAGAACGAGACGCGTAATCCATATCCCCGGAGCACCCGGCTTTGTTTGGCTCGGGAGGGCTTGACGATTTCTTTTCCATTGCATTGCGATTGGCGGCGAGGAGTGAACCGGTCTTCTTTAGCGACGGTTGATCCTTTTTCTTTTTCCTTCTCTCCTAGTTGCGAAACGGGGTCCTTCACGACTTACTGCCTTTGAGACGAGAACACGCCATTCCACGACATATTCGATCGACCGCACCGATTGGCGAGAACCAGAACCGGATTGACTTCGGTTGTACGTACTTTCCGAACGTATCGAATTCCACACAGCCCCTTATTCAGTTTAGATACCCTCCACAGCATGGACGACACCTCACCATCGGCGCGCAACCGCTTCCGCCGCGATCACCACCACGAAGCTGATGTGGTCGTCGTGGGCGCGGGCGTGTTTGGGTGCGCGGCGGCCCACGCACTGGCCGAACAGGGCCGCAGCGTGATTCTGCTGGAGCGGTGGATGCACGAGCCCGACCGCATCGTCGGCGAGCTGCTACAACCCGGCGGTGTGGCTGCCCTCCGGACACTTGGGCTGGAACACTGCCTTGAGGGTATCGATTCGATCCCTTGCTATGGGTACCACTGCCTCTACCGCGGGGAGGAGATTGCATTTGAGTATCCGCCGTTGAGGGAGGATGGGAGTGTCGTGGTGGGTGCTGGGAGGCGGCTGGAGGGTCAAGAGGGGGATGAGCACACGAATGGACAGACAAACGGGTATACGAACGGACATGTGAAGGGGCACACAAACGGGAATGGGAAAGGGGCGGCCCCGGTGCGGCCCGAAGGGAGGAGCTTCCACCACGGCCGCTTCATCATGCAGCTGCGCAAGGCATGCCAGGCGCACCCTAACATCAGTGTGTTCGAGACCGAGGTGACGGCGACCATCCGCGGCGAGCATACGGACGCGGTGCTGGGGGTGCAGACACGCACCAAGGACCCAGCAACGGGCGAGAAACGGCCCGACTGTTTCTTCGGCCAGCTCACCATCATCGCCGACGGCTACGCGTCCACCTTCCGCAAGGAGCTCCTCGGCACCACCCCCGTCGTGCGCAGCAAGTTCTACGCCCTCGAGCTGATCGACTGCCCCTTCCCACCCGCCAACCATGGCCACGTTGTGATCGGGGACCAGTCCCTCTCGCTGCTGTACCAGATCGGCACCCACGAGACCCGCGCGCTGATCGACATCCCAACCGACCACCCAGCCGCGACCCCGAAAGCCGGCGGCGCTCGCGGCTTCATCCAAAACATCGTCCTCCCTTCCCTCCCTCCCCACGTCCAACCCAGCGTCCGCGCCGCCCTAGCCGACGGCAAAATCCCTCGCAGCATGCCCAACTCCTGGCTACCGCCCACCAAACAAACCCGCAACACCGGCGTCCTCGTCCTCGGTGACGCCCACAACATGCGGCACCCCCTCACTGGCGGGGGAATGACCATCGCCCTGAACGACGCCATCCTCCTCGCACGCCTGCTCGCCCCGTCCCAGATCCCGTCCCTGGCCGACCACGCCGCCATCCGGACCGCCATGGCCGCCTTTCACGCGCGTCGCAAAGACCTCACGGCTATCGTCAACGTGCTCGCGCAGGCGCTGTACAGCCTGTTCGCGGCCGACGGCTGGCAGTTGCGGGCGCTTCAGCGTGGGTGTTTCCGGTACTTCCAGGACGGGTGGACCGATGAGCCTGTGGCTATGTTGGGAGGTGTGCTCCGGCGGCCGCTGACGCTAGCGATACATTTCTTTACTGTGGCGTTCCTGGCTATTCGGCTCCATATTATTGATGTGTGTTTTGGTGGAGGGCCGTTTGGGGTAACGTCAGTGTTTGGGTTGTTGAAGCTGCCGTGGGCGTTGCTGCAGTCGGTCATGATTTTATGGACGGCGTGTGTGGTGTTTTTGCCGGTGATGGCTGCGGAGTTGAGGTGATGGATGGGTTGGGTATGAATATAACGGATAGAGAATACTAATATGTGGTGGCTGTGCTTTGGGGGTGGAAGCTTGGTAATACATAGACGTTGGTAATTAATGGTAATGAGAGATGGTATAAGATGAAATTTGGGGCGTAAAATACCTGATCTAGGTGTGTTACAGCACCACTGTGACATGCCGATACCAGTCACGGTTGTAATATGGACGGAGAATGGAATGTTTCGTCCTCGCCAAATACTTCAGAGATAATTCCCAAGTCCAAAAATACCCTTCTATTATTTATCGACACCTCTATGTACAAATGCACTCCTACGCCACCCGCCGCCGATAAACCCCCAACATCCAACTTGCCCTCAACACCGCTAACCCCACAGCCATCCTCAAACTATCCCCCACCAAACTAACCTTACTCCCGGCCACCTCCTCCCAATGCACCGGCACCTCAGCCACCCTGATCCCCGCTGTTGCACCAATCACCGACCCATCGCTCGCCAGCACAGGTGTGGCAGGTGCCGACTCAGCCAACATGAGCATCTCGATGTCGAAGATCCAGCCTTCGGCGTGCATGTAGGGGATGATGTGGGGGAGGGCAGCGCGTGAGAAGAGCTTGAAGCCGCATTGGGTGTCGCGGATGCGGGAGGTGGCTGGGGGGGTGAGGATAGTGAGGAGAGCGTGGAAGGAGCGCATGAGGAAGTTGCGGATTGCGGAGCGCTGGTGCATTATTAATATCCATGATCGTATAGTGATGGTTGTAAGAGGCCATGGGTGAGGATGAGAGAGAGAGAAAAAGAGACATACCTTGACAACAGCGTCACTCCCCACCAAATGAGCCCGACTCCCAATCGCGACACCGCGATTTGACCCGTCGACAACGTCCTCGCAACCCTCAATCAGCCGGCCGAGGTCGCTGAACCGGCTCGCGCCGTCGGCATCGGCAAACACCGCGTATCGGCCGCGTACATGGCGCAGTCCGTGGGTCACAGCCCCGCCTTTGCCGCGGTTGCGCGCCAGCTTGATCACACGGAGGATGTCGTGCAGCCCGTGGCGGCGGGCAAACGCCAGTGCGACCTCGACGGTGCGGTCTCGGCTGCCGTCGTCGACGATCAGGATTTCGTACCCGCTTGGTTGAGCGGTGGAGGAGGTGGATGAGAAGTCGGAATTTGGCGGGGAGGCACTGCGGTTGCGTGGCGTGGAGGTGGAAGAGGAGGGTTTGAACACTAGGCGATGTGGTGTGACGGCCCGTTTCTTGTTGTTGTTTTTCGTCTTGCTGCCCCGCTGCTTCGACGACCGGTCTAACCGCTCCAGCAATGTATCTTTCTCCGGCCGACCAAACTCCTGGTCAAGATACTCCACCATCTCCTCAAGCGCCTTCACAATGCGCGCCTCCTCATTGTATGCCGGCACGACCACACTGACTTCGACCTCGGCCGGCTCGATAGCGAGCTGTTCGGGCACGGGGAACCCCGCGGGGATGGTTGCATATTCTTCTTGCAGTTTGCCCTCGGCGCGCCACCGGTCGTACCAGCAGGCCAACGGTTGGGGAATGGTGGTTGTGCCATCGAGGCTGGTGGTCAGGTAGGTCTTTTCGGAGGGGTAGGGTGCGCGCGGCTTGGGGGCTATGAGGTGGAGGAGGATATAGATCTGAGCAGTTAGCATATTGTAAGTAGGGAGAGAGGGCATGATATTGAGGCTACCTACAGCAAAGATTCCTACTGTGAGCAGAGGTACAACAAAAACGAACAGAAAATAAAACGGCCGCTCTGTCGCTGTAGCCCACACGAACCAGGCCAGCCGCTCCAGGGCCGCGACCGCGCCCGCGCCAATGTTATTGGCCGCCATGTTGCGTGCGCACAAGGTAAATACAAGCGAATCTGCCGTAGGCAAATCGCAGAAGCCTCAAGAAGGCGATTGAGGCGTCATGAGGCGAGATCCAGCATTTGTCCCGTCGGAACCGAGAGAACCGCAAGTCTTTTGAGTTCGTTGTCAGAGGGAAGTCCACAAGGCTGTCATGAGGCCACGCAGCGTAAGATGTGGCTTGCAAGGCTGGAGAGCTTTGGCCAATCGGGGATGTGGACCCCTGTTGATCTGGGGGCGAGTGGGGGATTCTTGGCATCTGAATAACGTTACACTGTGTCAGTCTGAGCCGGCATATTGTCTTGCCTAATCGGGTAATAAGCTTCCAATCTTGGCTCTTGCCGTTAATGGAAGAGCAACTGGGTGGAATCTTGGCATCATGCTCGGATTCCGTTGTCCTTAAGCGAAGCCTTAGTAGAGACTGAAGGGTGGTTTTTCAAGAATGTTATAGAATCTGAACCGTATAAAATAGGATATCAAATAACATAGTTCCCAACGTTCTACTCGACTTTACGTTCTCTATTCTTACCTGGGTTTCAGGTCGAATGCGTGTCAATTGGATTTTGGAAAGACCGACTCAGAATGCAAACCTGGAGCATTGCAAAACTCAATTCCATTATTCCCCTCCCTCATACAACTACTTATGCTGACCACCCGACACCCCAATCATCCATGCAAAAACCCTTGAAAGTGCCCCGCAAGTTTGTCTGTCTCCTTCAGATAACACGATGTGCCAACCCACAAGTCAGGTCGGATGACAGCGAACGCTCCCGTGCGGTGGTTTACCCCCCACGTGGTATGGGCGTCCTCATCCGGGGCGCGGTCGTCAAAAACCACCACGGTCGACTTGAACTCTAGCAAAGGTGCAATAAGGTCGCGGCCAGTCTCAGTAGCAGCAAACTCATCAAACTCAAACGGCAGCTTCTTAATGACGAGGACGATTTGCAGCAGAGCTTCCCCGCCAAGCCGATGGTAGAAACCGTTCCTGGAGTCCGAGAGACCATCCACGAACTTGGCCAGCTGGCGCCGTACCTTGGCGCTTTCCAGAGATGACGCAAAGAGGACGAGGTGGAACCGCCCGGCCCCAGACAAAACATCGTATAGATATCCCGTCCGGTCCTTCGAGAGACACACCCTTGGGTTTGGCGCGCGCACACCGCTCCGCACTTGGATCGGTGGCGAACGGCTGGTGGATGGTAGGGCGGGAGACAAGGCGACGGCGGATTCGTCGTAGGGGCAGTCCACTCCATGAAGGAATTGCCCGTTCGTCTTGAAGAAGCGGCCGATGAAGTCGAGATCTTTGGAACGGTCTGTTTTGCTCCATCCATGTGGTGCTGCTGCCGCACCCGTGCCATTGGTAGCTGGATGTCCGTTTGTTGTTGTTGTTGTTGTGGTGGTGGTGCCGTTGGTGCCTTTGCTGCTGTTGGTGCCGTTCAGAGATTCGGGGTTGTCCAGGTCGGGTACGGAGAGCGAGGAGCCGGAGATGAAGCGAAGGTACTCGCCCGAGACGCGGATGATTCTAGTGGCATGCTTCCGCCGCTCGCGCGTGTAGGTGGAAAGAAGCGTCTCGGTTTTGGCTAGCCCCTTGGCCGCGAGGCCGAGCTTCCAGGCGAGGTTGCAAGCGTCTAGGATGGAGGCATTTAGCCCGAAAGCGCCCAGTACGCTGTGAACATGGCTAGTTCGGAGCTGTCGTGTCAGTTCTGGCGATGTAGCGCTGAGAAAGGACTACGCGGTAGATCGCTTACGCTGCGTCTCCGGCCAAATGCACCCTCATGTCGGGCGACGAGTAGGTACGAGCCACTCGTTCCGAGACTGCCATGGTTTCAGCACAACTCGATTAATGTTTGTGGCGTCCGATGGCATCTACTCACTCCTCCAGATTGCAAACCAGCTCAGCGGCGCGGCAAATTTCAGCGTGTATGGAGCGAATATCTTATTGGCCTGCTCGAGGACCTCCTCGGGCGTGATGGAGTGGACCTCGACCTTCCCTCCTGACTCGGCAAAGTTCGGGTCTTTGGCCTGTCTTGAAGCGCTGATCGGGCCGGTATGCGACACATCCAGCTGAGTGTACAGCCTGAGCAACAGAAAAGTATGGGTCAGAGCTCTCTAACATCCTCACCAGACCGTGGGAATCAGAACTTACCGAATGTATCCATCTTCACGAGGGATGATGGCGCAACAGCCGTGCTCAGAACTTACTACCATTCTGTTTTCGTACGCGAACGTCAGAGGTCAATCAGTGTCCTTTGTCTGGCATAGCCACAGGCCAAACAAGAAATGCAAGGCTCAACGTACCCAAACACCCAGGCATGAGGGTAATCCGATTCAAAAACACAGTCCAAGATCCCCCAGTAGATATCCGTCGTGACGCCATCAAACGGGATCCTGAGACTCTTCCGTACACCGCTTGAGGCCCCATCGGACCCGACAAGGAACTTGGCCTGGATGACCTCCTCCTCGCCCGTCCGATGGTTGTGAACTGTCGCACGAACGGGGTGTTCGCCCGTCTGGTCATTACTTACATCAAACCCAGCCAGAGAACAGCTCCGCTCGACGATAGTCTGGTGTCGAAGCAGATCACGCAGATAGACGCGCTCAATCTGGCCCTGGGTGATGACATGCAAGCCTCGATACCGAGAATCAGACTGGTGCGACCGGTTGAACAGCAGTTTCTCGCCGTCCTTGTAGATGGCCGTGCGCTCAATCAAGGGGCCTTCCTCTTGGATCTCGGCGGCTAGACCCCATTTTGCTACTGTCTCGAGGAACCGGGGCTGAACACCGTCGGCGCAGCCTGCGGCTAGGGGAGCGTCTGCTTTGTCTGTCGAATCCAGTCAGCGCAAAAGAAGACCAGATTGTGGTATTGATGGGTATTAGATACGGGATCTGGAGATAGCATACCGAGAATGCGAACGGTAGTTAAGTCCTTGTCGCAATAGGCTAACTGCGAGGCCGAGTCCGCTGGGGCCGGCTGTGAAATGTGTGAGCAAGCTAATCATTCGTCTACTAAAACTTCTCGAAACAAAAAGAAGAAAAGGAGACAAATTATTCATACCTCCCACAATCAGCACATCAACATGAGACTTCGGCCGCCGCCACGCGGGCGTCCCGTGCGGGTTGTTTGTCCCATCGTACAGCGTTGGCCAACTCCGAATGACGTTGACTCCGAGGTGGTTATGTGCCGGCGACGTGACTAGCTCGACCGAAGGAGCCGGGATATACGAGTTCGCGTCGTCGTCTTCGGGAACTGCATACTCGCCATTCGGTTCTTGTTGCGTCCACTTTGGGCAAGACGGGCGCTTGGTATCCGTTTTCCCATGTGAAATCAGGGCGTTTGGTGGCCATACTGGCGTGTAGAGAGATAAATGGCAGGTAGTTTGGAAATGTTGGGAATGACAGGTCGGAAGGGGGTAATTTCAATTTCTGGCTTCCAATATAGTTGGAACGGGGACTAGGTTGGACTTTCAACGTTCCGTTGATGATGTTATAGATCCATTTACCCCTAATTATTGCTAGGGACCAAACTAGTCCCACACTGTTTATTCCATCCTACTTTTGACCCAATCACCTGATACTTACTGCTTGGCTTTATAAGCACGAACAGAACCATGGGCGAATCCAAGACCACCAACGGCAAACCGAGCCCAACCCCCAACGGCAGCACCAGCACTCTCGACCCAACCGCTCTCCAGCTCCTACAGCTAAGCGGCCTGATCCAGACATGGGTCGCCAAGTACATCGCCGCCACAACATCCCCCAAGAAGGACCAGGACCAGGATCAAGAAGATACGCTCCCGTCCAAGGCGCTCTTCGACGCGCAGAGAACCCTGCTAGCGACCGCCGGCATGCTCACCGAACTGGTCAGCGACCCGTCCAGCCGCATCATCGAAGTGGCGCTGCAGCAGTTTGAGGCCCGCGCGCTGCACCTGGCTGCTGCTGTGCGCGTGCCTGATATCTTGGCTGAGCGCGGGGAGATGGGGATTGAGGAGTTGTCGGTGCGGGTTGGGGTTGAGGGGAAGAAGTTGTGTGAGTTTTCTCTTGTTTTTTTCTCTTCCGTCTTTCTCTTCCATTGCTCTATTTTACTAGCGAACTGACCTGAGCGAATAACTAGCCCGCCTCCTACGCTGCCTCTGCTCCATCCACCTCTTCTCCGAACCCCGCGAAGACGTCTTTGCCAACAACCGCATCACCTCCGCACTAGTCGGCAACGACCCTTTGCGTGCCTACGTGCTCCTCGGCGGCCAGGACGTCTACACGGCGTCGGACAACATGCTCCGCACGCTGCGACACCCCGTCAAGGGGCCTTCCTACGCGGTTGATGTCACGCCCTTTCAGGAGGCTGTCGGGAGCACCGTGCCGCGTCGGACTTGGCTGGAGGAGAAGCCTACTGTTCGGGAGTTGCTTGATGGTCGTGATGGGCCGGATGGGCCGAATGGTCGGCTGTGCGGGTATCCGGGGGGGTTTGGTGATGAGATTGGGGGGCTAGCGAAGAAGGTGGAGGCGGAGGAAAATGATGATCAAGAGCGGGTGGCGAGGCCGGAGTTGGAACTGTTTGGGCTGGCGATGGTTGGGGGTGGGGGGGTGTTTGGTCGGGCGCATTTATATGGTGAGTATGAGGCCCCTGATTTGAAGAAAAGAAAGAAACAGAGAAGAAGATAGAACGGTTGTGCATGGGGTTGACTAACCATGTTCAGATTTTCCGTGGGCTTCGCTTGGAAAGGCTACCGTCATGGATGTTGGCGGGGGAATGGGTAAGTCGACGTCCAAAGCCATAGTCATTGGCAGGACAAACAAAGTCTAAAACAGAAGACACTAACACCTCACAGGTGGCTTCTCCCTCGACCTCTCGCACCTCTACCCCAACCTGAACTTCGTCATCCAAGACCGCGCGCCCGTCCTCCACCAAGGCCGCACCAACCTCTAGCCGCGCGAGAACCCGACCGCCCTCGCCCAAAACCGCGTCCAGTTTCTCGAGCACGACTTTTTCTCCGAGGACCCCAACCCCATCCGCAACGCGGACGTCTACTGGCTCCGCTACATCATCCACGACTGGTCCGACGATTATTGCGTGCGCATCCTGCGGGGCCTGCGCGACGGCATGGGCCCGCGCAGCCGTATCCTTATCTGTGATCAAGTGATGAACACTACGAGTGGGTGTGATGAATTGCCGTCGGCCCCGGAGCCGTTGCCAGCGAATTGTGGGTATTTCACGCGGTATTCGCATACGAGAGATTTGTGTGTCATGTCGATTATTAACGGGATTGAGCGGAAGCCGACTGAGTTTCGGGAGTTGGTGGAGAGGGCGGGGTTGAGGTTGAATCGATTTTGGGAATGTCGGAGCCAGGTTGGGTTGGTGGAGGTTGTGTTGCCGGATTCGGAGCTTGTTATTTGACTGTAGCGGCAGACAGAAAGCAACGATGACAGCAAGGCAAGATAGAGCAGTTATGTTGTCGAAAGTTTGACTTATGCCCTCGCTTGGAACAAGCTACAGTTCAAACGCGGCGCGAGCAATGCCATTCGGAAGAGCCCCAAGAAAACGAGAGGGGAAGCGATGTATGTCTGCGAACGTTGGGTGGTAACTAGGTGGTCTTCGGATCGGACTGTCCCACCGTGTTGGTTTTGTTAATCTGAAGCTGCACCCTCCTGAAAGACCCTGGACCACGGCAAACCATCCGTGACGTTCAATGCGTCGAGGAAAAAATGAGATGAGGCTACTGAGTTAGGGGTAGATACTAACAGATATCCAACATACGCTGAAATGTGCCGAAGAGCAACAGCCATGTATTCAAGCACCTCAAGTAAGACTGCTACCTGTCATACTATTGACAATACTAGGGGACATTTATTCCTTAAGCCCCCAACACAAACCTCACCCCCTCGACCGTATCCTCCCGAAACGTGTCCCCCGTAGGAATCTCAGGATATATCCAAAAGAAATGCGGCAAACCCTCATAGTTCCTCAGCCGACACGGGACCCCCTGGCGGGTCAGCGCGCGCTCAATGACAGTCCCATCGTCACGCAGCGGGTCAGCGCCACAGGTCGAGATGTAAGTAGGCGGCAGGCCCTTGCTACTACTGTTGTTACCGGCCCTCAACAACGGATGCAGCGCGGGAAACGTACACATCATCCTTGCGCGCATCACACCCGTTAAGACTGTTGAAAACATACATGGCCGCGCGGTTGATCAACGGTCCCTCGGCGTTTTCTTCGTATGCCGTGTAGTCCGGGAGGAACTCGGCTAGGACGTGCTCTGGGTGCATCGTGATGGGCGCTAGCGCGACGATGCCGGCTAGCTGGGCATGCTGGTCGCCTTGCGGTGCTTCGAGGAGCTTGAAGGCCACGCTCAATGCTAGACCGCCGCCTACGGAGGCACCGATTAGGAAGAGTTTGGATGGGTCGCCGTTGAGGGTTGTTATGTTATCGCGGGTCTGTAGGGGGTTAGTTAATTAGTCCATGTCAAGGAGGCAAAAACGCGGCGGGATACATGTGAAATAGACGAACCCATAGAAATCCGGCGAGGACATCGTCGACTTGTGCTGGAACGGGGTGTTCAGGGGCGAGGCGGAAGTCGACAGAGACGATGATGCAGGGTGTGTTTTGGGCAATGTAACGGCAATTGTCTGCATGGATTGGTTAAGAACGGGAAATACAACGAAACCGAGGTCGGTGGTTTTCGATCTGGGAAATGGGATTCTCGGCCGACGAGGATGAGCTTACAATCTTCAAACGAGGCCTGGACACTCCCTGCTACGAATCCGCCGCCGTGTGCACTATTCAGTCTGGTTAGACGGCCAAAGACGGAAACCCAGAAATTTCTCCGTGCCGCGGCCCGGTAACAACTTACTAAACGCCGACCGGCAGCTTCCGCTCGCTGGCCTGGCCGGGAGTGTAAATGCGGACCGGGACTTCATGGTCGTTTGCCGAGACCGTTTGGTCGTCTATTTGGGATACCCGAACCTCAGGTCAACCAATGCGCACGACGGCAATAGAATTAATGCAGGGAGCCGAGAGATAAGGGAGAGATAAAATGGAGCGGGACGGACGTACGAACGGTCAACGTGGAGTCATGCGGCGGCAACTGCTTAGCAATCGTGTCGGAGAGCCCATTGTAACCGGTACGTATTTCCTCGACGGTGCCGGTAATCACTGGCCGGAACCCTAGCTTCCGCTCGTACGAGAGCCACTCTTCCGATAAATACATGGCCGTTTATCGGCCCGAGCGCAGCTTCGGGAGACCAACTGCAAGAAACAATCGCAACAACACGGGAAAACGAATTACCTTTCGCCGGCTGTCTTGCTTGGCCGACTCTCAGGCTCAGTCCGGGCCTGATATTTGTAATGCGACTTGTCACCTTGGGCTGAAACCAACAAACATGTTACCAATGTTCCTTAACGCCGAATCACTGATTCTCCTTGGGGGACCTGAGTTTGCTCGCGTTTATTCTTGGCGGACCCGAGTACGGACCGGAGTACAAAAGGGACGTGTTGTCCCCGCACAGTGCCCGATCTTTGGTTTGTTATTCCTGACATCTGCGTCTTGAATGTTACCCAGCAAGAAAAACACAGAAACGAGGCTCAAGTTCTCCATCAGCCCATCACGGCTCCTGCACCTTACCCACGCCCGTGCCAGCCGTCGAATCATTGGCCCAATACCGGCCACTCGTCTTGCCAATATCCCCAAACGCCAGGTGCAACGGGATGCGAGCGCCCTCCTCGGGCGTCTTAGGCGGCGGCCCAGCCTGCCCGCCCAGGTCCGTAGCAACCCAGCCGGGACAGCAGCTGTTGATGAGCAGGCCCGGGTTCTCCCTCGCCAGTATGCGCGTGCCGGCATTCAGCGCCGCCTTGCTGACCGCGTACGCCATCGGCGGCCACCCGGTCTGAACTTCATCGCCCCGCGCGTTCGCCGCGCTGTCGTACTCACGCACCAACGCGTCGAGCTGTTCCCACGCGAGATCCGGCGCGAGAAACCGCGGGCGTAACTGCGGCGCGAACCATCGTAGCCGGCCAGCCTGCGAGGATAGATTGACGATGCGCCCGCCGGACTGGCTGCGCGCGAGCAGCGGGAGGAACGCCTGGCACAGGCGCAGCGTGCCGCGGTAGTTCGTCTCGAGCGTCTCGGTGCGGTCGGCGTTACTGATGCGTTCGCGGTAGTGGTACACGCCAGCGTTGTTGATCAGCACGTCCACGGTGGTTTGCTCTTCGGCGACGCGCGCGGCCAAGGCATCGATGGAGGTTGGTTCGGTGAGGGAGAGTTGTGCCGGTAAGATCTTGACGTCCGGGTGGGACTGCTGCTGCTGCTGCTCCGTGATGATGACTTCGGGGAGCGTGCCGGCGCGGGTGCTGGCGTAGACTACAAGGGGTCCGGTAGAGCCAGAAGCAAGCTTGCGCAGGATGGCCAGGCCAATGCCGCGGTTCTTTGGGTTGCGTTTGTGTTAGTGAGGTCCTCAAGTACAGTAATTACGTGTAATTGAAAATGGAACAAATGGAATTAGAACTCACCACGCCCGTAACAACGGCCACGCGGGTCGGTTGAGCCATGTGTATCTGTGTCTTATGATTCAGTGGATTTTCTGCGATGAATTGCCACACTCGGTAGGCCACGGATCCGGCGATCCGGTCTTTGAAAAGGGCAGTTTCATGTGTTGGGATTTGGCAATTGTTTGCTTTTGCTGCGTTTGGACCATGTGCTCGTTGTTGGAAGGCGCACTGGCTACACGCAGCAATCTAACGTTACCCCGTTGGCCTGCTGCTGCAGTGTTGCTGATTTCAAATCGAGACCAGGGGAAACTTTGTCCCGCTGTCTTTCTGACCATCGGTTTGGTTTGTGCCCTTCAATTTCTGTCACGGAAACTCGATCCTCAAAGCACGCTCAATTCCCCGATTTCTTTGGTTTGAGGCATCTCTGCAGCGCTCTCTTACTTACACTTTCCCCGTCTTTACGGGCCCGCTCCTTTTTGTTCCACACGACTTTTCCTCTTTTTGCGGCTACTGCAACGCTTACTTGGCGCTTACATACTAGTTTGCCCACCCCACTGTTCGATGGAGTCCAGCGACTACGAAACCACTGCCAGCCGGCTCAAAGCCGATGATGCTGCCATCGATGCTGAGAAGGCTCAGGTTCAACCCGAGTCCGACAAGCAAGATGAACCCAAGCAGGATGAGCCCGAGAGGGCCATGACCGGCTTCCGCGTACGTGCACTAGCCAGGACGCTTCCAGAGACAACTTACACTGATAAAATCCTTCGAATAATTAGTGGTTTGCCTTCGTCGTCAGCACCTTGACGGCCATTTTCGTCTATGCGCTTGACAACACCATCGTTGCCAACATCATTCCCGTACGTATCGCTCCACCGGCCTTAATTCCACCCTCACTCTAGCTGGGCCGGCACCTAACCCCAAGCTACATCTCACAGGTTATCGTCAACGATCTCAATGGCATCGAGAAGCTCCCATGGCTGTCTGTCGGGTAAGTCTCCGTTAGATGTTTATTCTCCACTAGACAGTGCCGTTTCTGACGCATACAATCAGGTTCATGATCGGCGGCCTGGCTATTATCCTCCCGGTTGGCAAGCTCTACGCCACTTACAACCCCAAATGGGTTTACATTGTCTCATTCATCATCTTTCTGGCTGCATCCGCCCTATGCGGTGCTGCCCCCACCATCGAGGCCGAGATCGTCGGGCGTGTCTTAGCCGGTGCCGGCGGTAACGGCATCTATTACGGCCTTTTGGCGTTGCTTTCGATGCACACCACCTCCAAGGAGCGCCCGCAATACCTCAGCTATACGTATGTCGAGCCGTTTCCAATTTCTACAACCTGATTCGACTCTTGTGACTGACTGAGATGCACCCAAAACAATAGTGGCCTTGTCTGGGGTCTCGGCACGGTGCTCGGCCCCGTGGTCGGCGGCGGCTTTGCGCTATGGAACTGGCGCTGGGGCTTCTACATCAACCTGCTCTTTGGCGCCATCCTCCTGCCCGCCTACCTCTTGGTCATCCCTTCCACTCCCGTCCTGCCCGACAAGACACAGTGGCAGAAACTCGCGATGCTCGACTGGGTCGGCGCTCTCCTCAGCATCGGCGCCATGGTGACTCTTGTCATTGGCATCAACTTCGGCGGCGTCGACTGGGCTTGGAACAGCGGCGCGAGTATCGCCCTCTTTGTCGTGTCGGGCGTTCTCTGGATTGCCTTTGGTGCCCAGCAGTCCCTCTGTGTCTTGACCACCAAGGAGAAGCGCTTGTTCCCCGTGCATCTGCTTAGCCAGAAGATGCCGGTGCTTCTCTTCGTCGCATGCGCTTCGGTCGCCGCCGTTGCCTACACCTCTGTGTACTACATTCCGCTTTACTTCCAGTTCAGCCAGGGTGACTCGGCCATCTACACGGCCGTCCGTCTGCTACCGTACATTTGTGTCCTCATCACTGCCATGCCTTTGAGTGGGTGGTACCTCTCCCGCTACGGTTGGTACAAGCCGCTCTACATCGGTGGGAGCTTGGTTGCGCTTGTCACCTCGGCACTCATGGGTAAGCATTTTTGCAAAACACAGAGAAAACAATAAGACTCTTCAGATTTACTGACAACCGGCAGCTCACTACGTCGATCGTGAAACGCCGGTTGGGATTTTCTACATCATCGAACTGTTCCTCGGCGGGAGTACTGGTGCTTATACCCAGTCCTCCTTTGCTGTCGTGCAGGCCGTTCTCCCTCCCGACGAAGCGGGCAATGGCCTCGCTCTGATGCTGATCTGTAAGTTTACATATTGCCTTGCCGAACATATCGATAGCTAGTACGTACAATATCTGACCGCCTAAACCACAGCCCAACTCGGAGGCATGACACTTGCCCTCTCCATCAGCGGCGCCGTCTTCATCAACACGGCCGTGAACAACTTGGAGTCCGCCTTGGAACTCCCCCGCCTTCAGATCACGCAGCTTGTGGCTGGTGCCTCCAACAACCTCCTGGAGAGTTTGTCGCCTGCCATGCGTGACCTTACCCTCGACACCATTGTTGCATCGTGGCAGAAGGCGTTCATCATCGTTTACGTCGGCGCTGCGGCTAGCTTCGTGGTGTCCCTCTTTTTCCGTCACGGCAAAGCCAATATCGTGGCTGTGGGGGGTCTCTAGACACTTTTCATTGTAGCGAAAAAGCATCGAGCGGTTGTGCTTGGGAGTTTAAAAGGCGCCATCATCGGTGGAGTTGCACTTGTCAGTGGCCATCATCTTTGTCCGCTGCTAGGGTTAGATGGGTATGGCGCAGCGACATATTGTCTTTTTTCCCGCACTGCAGGCAACCTTGTGTGCTAAGTCGGGGCTTGCCCGGCGTACTCGGGTCTCTGACGCCGGGCCGGGACCCAGGTGTGCATCACGACGGGGATCCGCGACCACGATCCGGGTTGGTCCGTAGCTGCAGCCCCACCGTACCGGTTGTGCATAATAAAGGCTAATTGTAGGTAAATCGGCCGCGCCGGCAAGAACGAGCGCGCGCAACTGCAATAGCAATAACATATTAAGCAGTTAAATTCAACAATCAAACACACAAACCCAAGCAATCGTACGCCACACGTCTCGTGCAGCCATGGCCACCGCCACCGGACCAGACCCCAAGAGCCTCAACGGCAAGCTACCGGGCCGCAAGTACATCTATGATGTTTTCCGGCTCTTCTATGACCCTCCCAAGGGTAACTACAGCCAAGTTCTTCGACTATGTCAATGAAAATGTCGACTGGGAGGTGACAGGCCACAGCCGGTTCAGCGGACGCTGGAGCACCAAGAAGGACTACTACGACGCAACCTGGTGGGATCTCCCCTTTTTCATTTTCCCCCTTCACATGGTTCATCAATGTCGAGACAGCAAACAATGAAGTGAATGAGAAATGCACTTGCTGACGTCTCAACCCAAAGGTAAAATCAATCTCCTGCTCGAGGACCCCGGATACAAGCTGGAGACGGGTGAGATCATTGTGGACGCGGAGACGGGCTGGAGCGTGGTCGAGATGAAGACGGTGGGCGTCCAGACCAGGGGCGGCGCGCCGTACCACCAGCACTACTCGTGGCACTGCCGCTGGGATACCAATGGCAAGATTGTGGAGGCCAAGGCGTTCTTGGATTTGGATCATCTTGAGAAGGTGTTTGGTGGGGAGCAGAAGAGGCAGGGACTGGTTTAATTAACCGCAACTGCCTGAAGAGAGTTGGCTACCTAATTACTGGGTTGCCTGAATTTAAGGCGAGGGGCTCAAACATGTATGTGGGAGGCGCTGAGTGACTGAGAACAACAAATGCATGGATGTTTGTGTCTATCTCTCAGACGTTTAGCCTAGAAGTAAAGCCAGTGTCGGTTTTTGCCAACCACTCTTACCACGCGTTCTCCTTACTGTGCTGACTGTCGATGGTTTTGACTGCTTCTCACCTCCACTGCCACACCTAATTAAGTCGGCCCCCCTGGATTTCGGCCATCCCACTTTTCGGCCACTTTTCCAACACCCCATTTTCAACTTACTACAACTCAGTCAATCTTTGGCCAAATAAGCTCATTTTTCGAATATATCTTCGTCAATATAAGATGGCTTATACCGAACAGGATTTGCAAGATGTGGTTGCAAAATACCACACCAGTCGCTCTTCAATTCGAAAAATCGCCCAGGAATTCGGTATTCCCCG